>NC_069002.1:37677805-37679491 GCF_001194135.2 Octopus bimaculoides | reverse complement strand
ATATATATATATATATATATATATAGCAATAAGAAAATGGAGGGGAATATGTGGTACTCATCAACTTGCAGACATTGTATTATGTCAATTTACTCATCAATTAACCTGTTTATTATCCTTCTGGCAGTATATTCGATAGATATTATCCGTTAGTGGGTTGGATTTACAACCCCTAACTTTCTTGGAGATATATATATATATATATATATATATATTATTTATATTATTATATATATATATATATATATGCATATATATATATATGTATATGTATGTGTATATAGCTATATCTGCTTATCTATCTATCAATATATATATAAAAGTAATAAACTAAGGAAAAAAAATATTTCAAAAGGGTGCGTAAAACATCCAATTCACTGGTACATCAGTTGAATACTACATAAATAGGGGTATGAAGCAAATTACAAACAATAAATTAAATAGAGAGATTCAATTGACAGTCTAATAATTTATTTATATTATAATGTAACATAATATACTCTGAATATCATATAATATAACATAAAAGATTACTAAAAACAAAAAAAAAGCCAACAATTTGTTTCAACTTATATACATTATTTGATTTATAAACAATTCCTATCCATTTATATATAAGTCTCTTCAGAGCTTTGGTTTGAAAGACAGATGAAATTCCATGTGAAAGGACAGGTGGGTTGCGAAAAAATTAACTCGTGCATATATGCAGTTACACATAAATCACACATGTGTACACATACAAACATATGTATCAGACTACTGTACCTATAGACACCTATATATATATATATATATATATATATATACACACACACCTAGAATAAAAGCAAAAGAAATTAAAAGAGATAAATTCTGCAACTTACCACAACTTCAAAACTGTGGCTGGAGCTCACTTCCATATCAAGACCAGAGACGTGTAGTCTTCCCGTGATGGCATCAATCGTAACACTTCCCTCTGTCCAGACAAAAAGAGAGTCAACAATATTGTTCAATACCTTTATGATATGCCTGTTTGTTTGTCCAGCTGTCACACATGCACACACAAATGCTTCAATAAAATATAATTCATGGAGACAAATATGATGTATTCCATTGACACATATGTCTTACCTTTGAGAGAGAATGGCATCAGATTGTAAGTTATGTTGCCATGCAGTAAACTGTCAGAATCTGTAGCTTTGACAAGAAATGTCTCATCACTGTTTTCCTTAACACTGAATTCATATGCTGGTTGCTGAAACACTGGATCATGATCATTGATGTCTTCGATAATGACAATTACCTGAACAAGATTAGACAGAATAGGAATACCTGTATGTAGTAAGTATGCTAATAAGACAGTTCTCAAGATTTGTAAATATGCGGTCGAGTTTGTGTGTGCATTTATGTAGGTGAATGCACCTGCACTTATATTCTGCATGAACATGTATTTTTAGTACTTAAGTGTGTGTGTGTGTGAGGGAGAGTGTGTGGGTGTGTAAGTATTGTTCAAGTGTAGTTAGTGTAAGTTTAAGGTGTTATTCTACATGGGTTTGCTTGTGTGCATGTGCGATACATATGCTTGTGTGTGTACATGTGAATGATTTATGTGTAACTGCATATAAGCATGGGTGTGTACAAGGATAAAGTGGATAAGGTGGCATAATCATGTGTGCCCTTTCTGTATGTGGGCGTGTATTTAGCGGA
>NC_069002.1:37677097-37677763 GCF_001194135.2 Octopus bimaculoides | reverse complement strand
GTTCAATGTGTGTTTATGTAGTCAATTACTATGCATTGGTATGTTAGAATATGTGAATAAATATATTAGCATGTGTATGTGTGAGACATTTAGTATTGGAACATGTGTGTGAAGTTTTAGTCCTCAAAGCACATGAAGGTAATGAAGGTAAGTGTATTTGTGAATTACTAATGTCACGCCCAGAGGAACAAACAAAATGACAGGCGAATTCCATCAGATTTATACAAAATTTTTTGACTGTGTTCTCTTTCCTGTTTTCTTTTTTCTTCTTTCTCTTCATTACTAGTAATGATAAAATGAAAATTGATGATGTTTTGTCTCAAAAGGAATATTAGATACTAGCAGAAATACCTGGCTTTGCCCGGGTTAAAGAGAATAATGAAATCTAAAAACGCCGTCTAGACTATGCAACCCTCAGCTGTTAGTAGCTATGATACCATATTTCTACATTAATAACTCTCCAATCCATGCCAGCATGGAACATAGACATTAAGTGGAATGCCAGTCTCTCATCTAGGAGGGCCTTGAAATCAATGTTACCAACTGGGGACTATGTGTGTCGCAGTGATAATAAAAAGACCCAAAGGAGGTCTGCAACGAAATAATTTTACTCAACACTTTGCAAGTGAATCAGTGGAGGCAAAGATGCGTCTCATTTACTTGACA
>NC_069002.1:37672659-37677087 GCF_001194135.2 Octopus bimaculoides | reverse complement strand
GTATCTGTCATTACAGTATCGAAATGTGATTGTTTCAGTTAGTAGAATAGTTTTATTTTTAAAGTGAAAGTATTTGACATGAGTGTTTTTGTTTCACTTTTGACACGTAATACTTAAATAGTGGAGGAGATATTACGTTGCCGTGGGCTCGAACTCTGCAAGAAGTTAAAAAATTTTTTGACTAAAACACAACTGGAACCCTAAGTAAGGCATGTGTAAAATTTGAATGAAATTGGTTGCGTAGTTCTCGAGTTTTAGGGATTCACACAGACAGACAGACAGACAGACACACATTCTCATTTTTATATATATAGATTCCAATTCAATTTTTGAATTTCTGTACTTCTGTGTATTTTTCATTCTGAATCCAAGGAAGACAAACATGCTATTGAAATATTGTTCAACTCAATAAACAGAGTTAATCTCTATTTATCACATATCATATTATTCTCTTCTTATTGTGTGTAACAACAATAACAACAACAACTGCTAATATATGAGCCCCACCTGAAATTTTATGGAACAGTTTTCTTTTTATTAAATGACACCAGCAGTTGACAAGTACTTTATTTTATCACCCCATGAGATGAAAGGTAAAGTTGACTCTGAAAGATTTGAACTCAGAGTGTGAAGAGCCAGAATGAATACCACAAGACTTTTCATTTGAATGATTTTACCAATCCACTGCCCTCCCTCTTAATAATGATAATGATAATAATTTATTTTATTTTCCATGGGGGTAAAAGTGTGGTGGGGGTTTTTCAAAGAAATGTGTATGAAGAAACAAACAAAAAAACAACAGCATAAAAAGAGAGAAAATAATATGACTCACTTAAGGCACAACCAGTAAAGGTCAGACAGAGAACCCCACAGACCCAGGATTACTCTGACTAGAAAGGGCATGTAACCTCCCCTAGCTGCATTCTCCAGCCTATTGGTACATGTCACATGTAGGCTCATTCCCCTGGGTTGTTCTTACCACTCTCACCCAACTTTCAGCAAATTTACTGGGAGCAGTACCACTCTCTCCACTAACAATCCTTTCTACTAAAGGCACAAGGTCTGAAATTTGAAGTGGGGGAAGGGACTAGTCGATTACATCAACCCCAGTGTTTCACTGGTACTTAATTTATTGATTCCGAAAGGATGAAAGCAAAGTTGACCTCAAAGGAATTTGAAATCAGAACATAGCAGCAGATAAAATACTGCTAAGCACTGGAGTGCTAACAATTTTGCCAACTCACTGCCTTATTCTCTCTCCAATAATAATAATAACAACAACAACAACAATAACATCCTTACTGTAATTTCAGAAGAATTCTTTGATGACTCTTCAACAACTGTCAAGGTGAAATTGGTTTGGATGGGATCCCATCTTAGTGGCAATTTTGTCCTTAGAATACCCTGGTAAAAAAAATGTAATTTAAATAATAGAATAAGATAAATATAAATAAAAGATATGTGGAATGATAAATATATTACAAAGGTCCTACAAGAAATATCCATATTTATAGATGCAGGAATGGTTTTGTGTTAAAAGGTTTGCTCTGCAATTATTGGTTTTGGGTTTCATCCCACTGCATCGTACTTTGGGCAAGTGTCATCTACTAGAGCTTTGGGCTGACTAATGTATTGTGTGTGGAATTTGGTAGATGGAAACTATAGAGAAACCTATAGTGTATAATATGTATATATATATTATATACACACACTTACACAAGAAAATACCTAAGCAATAGGCTTTATGCATTCATTGAGTTGTGCACTGTAGACTTACAGATGTTTCAGATGTAAATTTTAGGTGGATTCATGGTTCCGTTTTTCTCAGTCAGTTGATTGAAAGATTGAAAACAATGAACAACCATTATTGATGACCACCAGAGGAGTTGGTGGTGGTGGTGTATGAAATTTCAATATCCTATGTTAATACTATTCAACCTTAGTAACAGATAACAATAGAGGAAGGCTGATGGCTAGAAAAGGGTGACCTAGTTCCTTAGAGATATAACAGTAACCAGCTTCTCACTTATCCCACCAAGGGCAAAAAAATCCTGAGTCTCCTTTACCAGGGATACAGTGAACACATCAGCAGCAGCAAGTTGGATAAGCAGCAAAGCAGAGGAGTCTGAGACCAATTGTGGTGGTCAAGTGGAAGATCTATACCATTAGACAATGGTTGGACATCAAGTAGCAAATGAGCTGCTACTGTGGGGTAGCCTCCTCACTCTCGACCATGCTCATTGCACTCTTGTACACTGCTTGATACTTGGCAAGGAAACCCAGAGAGGCAGTCTGGTGGGCACCAATTGCCTTGTTCACCATTTCTTACTGAACAGAATAGTTAATGTTAACAGTTGATGATGACAAGGATCTCACTATCTTATATACCTTCTTTTTTTTTAATTTAAGATGGTTAGATTTAATTTTCAGAGAGATTTAGCTGCTCTTTCTAACTAATTGATCAACCATGCTGATAGCTCTCTTAGTAGTTAAAAGCATTGTCAGTTACTATTGTTGTGTTAGTAGTGCATTGCCATTACTGATCAAAAAGACCAGTGATCAACAGTATTTCAGCCATGATCATCCATAATACTTGTTCAGCACCATGCACCTATCCATTGTGTTTTCCCCTTAACGGCTGGTAAAGTGTGATGTGAGGCAGACTTAGTCACTATTTCTAGCAGTTCAAGTGAATACACAGGAATCCCCCTTTATTTTTTTAATTTATTGGGTTTCATAGCTGAACAAAGCTGGTTGATTTGATATTTTATGAAATAATTCTGAACTCACTGATTTGCTGTCAATGGTGAAAAGATCACTGCATGTTTTCAAATAATAAGTAACATTCAATCTTCTTGAAGCATTCACATTCACGACAAAAGCATCGGAGACATTTTCTTTTACATATGCAATAAGCGGTATGCTGGAACTTGTTAGTAGTTGAACTGTATGGTTTGTACAAAGCTGTCCTCCATCACAGGCCTGGATAACTATAAAATAGGTCATGGGGTCAGTCAAGTTCTTCTTAGTTGTCACCTTTCCTGTGGTGGCATCATTGATATTGAATAGGTCAATGTAATTCAGCAGAGAGTAAATAATAACATTATAGTTATTTCTAGAGCTGTCAATGTCAACAGCATTGACTTCAAACACTTCCTGATTTGGCTCAAGGGGAAGATTTCTTGCAAAATAACTTAGAGATTGGAATCTTGGTGAATTGTCATTCACATCTTCCAAATAAATGGTCACGACTTCCGATGTTGACCGAGGATTCTTTGCATTGTCAGTTGCCACTATAGTCAGCTCAAATTTCTTGACATTTTCAAAGTCAAGTTCTTTATTATTTTTTACACTTACAACTCCAGTAACATTGTCGATTTCAAATGCTTGGTTTAAGTTTCCTTTGGTTATGGCATAGGTCACATTATCAGAGTCACCATCATTAGCAGTTACTTGAAAAATATTATTGCTATTTGAATTTTCTTTGATCGTTCTATTTGTCTGAAGTTTTTGAAATTTAGGTGAAAATGTATTGCTGTTGAGAACATTAATGGTAAAGGATTTCTGTGATGTCAGAGGAGGAGAGCCATGATCTTGGACACAAATAACCAAACTGTATGAAGGCCCAAGTAGATAGTTCAAACTGTTTGTAACTGTTAAAGTACCACTGCTGGAATCAATGTGAAATTTGTTATATGTCTCAGTCAGGTAAAATGTAAATCCTGGGATGAAATCATCATCATTTGCTGTTACATTGCTCACCACATAACCAGGTGACACGTTATCTAATATGTCAACCACATCATTCTGGAGCAGAATTTTGGGATGATGACTATTCACAGGTAGCACATGGATAACGAGTTGAGTGGAGGAACGGTCACTATTTTGACTGAAGCTGAGTGTGACATTATATATTTGTTTATCAAGTACTTCATTGATGATTATACATCCACATGTGCTGTTATAGTCAACAACATTGTTTGATAGTGTCACTTTTATCTTGGATATATCAACATGTGTGTCAACCATTAAATTTGGTGAAAGCTGAAAAATACAGAAATTTAAAATAAATATAGAAGACAAGAAAATGAGTAAGACAAAAATATATTAATACAAATATAGATGCCATTATTCAATCTTAGATTAGTTCAAATCAAGTAAAGGTGTTCCAGCAATGATAATCCCATTAGAGGCTGTCTTGTTAGTTGGTACCCTTGTAAAATATGATGTATAACAACAGATGTGTTGTAGGGTTGCTGTTGTGTTGTGTTTGGTTATTGGTGTGTTGTATAGATACTATATTTTCCAGTGTATAGTTACTGACAGTGGTGAACTGGGTTTAAAAATATTGGTTGCCAAGAGACTAAAGGGGCCCACCTGCAACTACAATGCTTTAGTTTAATTTTTTTTTTTTTTTTTTTTTTTTTT
>NC_069002.1:37668469-37670969 GCF_001194135.2 Octopus bimaculoides | reverse complement strand
TGTAACTTAAGTTTAGTACAGGTGTATGTCAATTATACTAATACAACAACAACAACAATAACAATATGCTTCATTCTTGGATAAAGCAAAAGAACCTAAGAATGTGTGGAATGAGAGAAAATATTCTCAAATTACTCTCATAGAGAATGAAACACTGGAAAACAGAAGAGCAAAGAATGAAAAACTTGGAGAAGTTAAAATAAGAGAAACCTTTGGAGGTGTCGACCTTTCATTGCTTAGAAATGGCAGATCCCTCTGGGTCATATTAATCTCAATGAAAAGGCTCAATACTATTTGGATAAAGGGAAAGAAAAGAAAAGTAGGTGCAGGCATGGCTGTGTGGTTAGAAGCTGGCTTTCCAACTACATAGCTTTGGGTTCAACCCCACTGTGTGGCACCTTGGGCAAGTGCCTTCTGCTATAGCCTTGAGCCAACCAAAGCCTTGTGAGTGGATTTGGTAGACAGAAACTGAAAGAAGCCCATTGTATGTGTGGGTGTGTATATCTTTGTGTCTGTGTTTGTCTGCCCCATCACCACTTGACAAATGGTGTTGGTGTACTCACATTCCCATAACTTAGTGGTTCAGCAAAAGAAAAAAAAAGTACTGGGGTTGATTAGTGCAATTAAAATTCCTACAGAACTCGGATAGAAGAACTAGAAAGCTGCTCACAATGTACAACACAATCCACTGTAAAAGTAATACCAACCAACTCTACTTACCAAGAAAGAAGGAAGCAGAGAACTACTAAATACAAATGACACTGTTAATACTGCAATACTGGGTCTGAAAAATGATGTTGTGCAGAGTTTCAGAAAGAATACTATCAGAAGCACGAGAAACTTCAAAAATAGCTGAAAGAGTAGGAGAACTTGAGGAGAAAAGGAAGAGCAACAGAACAAAGAAATGGAAAGAAATAACCAATTGGTGCAACAAAGTGAAAATGTTGGCTCTGGTTGACGGACAGGAATTTGAAAGAAAAGACAGAAATGCTAATTATACCCACTCAGGAGCAAGCCCTTAAAATAAATCTGATGAAGGCAAAGAGAGACGAAAATCAGTCAGACAGCAAATGTAAAATCTAGAGGAAAGGAGACGAAGGTATCAATAAATTTTTGGATGAGTGCAGTGTACAAGCAGAAAAGGAGTGCAAAGCGCAGGCATGACGGTGGAGGCAAAAGAGAGTATTGACATATTAGCCAAGTGTACGGCTTAAAAACAACAGAAAAGTGGTATGAAGGAGAATGTGTGATAGAAAATGAGAATTACTGACCATATTACTGAAGCAAGAAGACTAAATATGAACATAGAAGACAAAATAAAGATCATTGATTCTGCAATTGCCTAAAAAAGATTCTTGAGATTTGAGGAGACTTGTCATCAAACACCAAGATAAACTACTTAATAACTAAATTAGCTTGCACAAGTGTGCTGCTGATGGTGGTGGTAATTTGTAACTTAGGTGCAAGGTCATAAATTTGGGCTAGTGAAAGGAGGGGTATAGATGATTATATTGATTCCAGTACTGTGGGTAATCAATAAAGGGAGGATGGAAATTGACCTTGAAGCATTTTGTTCAACACTTCATTGATACTACTAATCCACAAAATATGAGAAACTTGAAAATTCTTTCCAAATGTTTTGGAACTTACCATTGTCAGCAACAATCATCAAAGAAATAAATTTGTCTTTTATTGGTTTGACTTGGTAACTGCTGTTTATAATCACACTACCATTATTCTGAATCTCAAAACGATTGTCACCATATATTTTATATGTAAGTGTACTCAATTTATCAGGATTAGATGCTGGCACCTGACAAAAACAAAAATATAATATTACTTTAAAATTACTCATAAAATATGATTATGTGGTTAAGAAGTTCACTACATGAGCATATGATTCTGGGCTTGATCTTACCATGTGGCATCTTGGCCCACCATCCAAAGATCCTTTCTCACCATTTCATCTCACATCTTCCAGTGTCTACCCCTTCCACAGGTAACCTCCACAATTACAGCATGGCTTTGGTTGGCCTGAGGCTGTAGTAGTAGACACTTGCCCAAGGTGTTACATAATGGATTGGAAAGCAAGCTTCTTACCCTACAACCATGCCTGTGCCTCATATACTTAGGTTTCATAGTTGAGTCCATCTCAGAGTAGAAACAGCTGTCAGCTAACAAAGTTCATAAAATAATCGTTTAGTCTTTTGTCATCTCTCTTTCTTATATATATTCTTTTACTTGTTTCAGTCATTTGACTGTGGCCATGCTGGAGCACCGCCTTTAGTTGAACAAATCAACCCCAGGACTTATTTTTTGTAAGCCTAGTATTTATTATATCGGTCTCTTTTGCTGAACCACTAAGTTACAGGGACGTAAACACACCAACATCGGTTGTCAAGCAATGGTGGGGGAACAAAAACACAGACACACAAACATATATACACACACACACACACAAACACACACACACACACACACACACACACACACATATATA
>NC_069002.1:37659769-37668386 GCF_001194135.2 Octopus bimaculoides | reverse complement strand
TATACAACAAGCTTCTTCGTTAAGTTTGCATCAACCTACTAAATCCACTCACAAGGCTTTGGTTGGCCTAAGGCTATAGTAGAAGACACTTGCTCAAGGTGCCTCCAGTGGAACTGAACCTGAAACCATGTGGTTGGGAAGCAAGCTTCTTATCACACAGCTACGCCTGTGCCTATGTATGTATGTATGTATGTACGTATGTATGTATGTGTGCATATATATGTATGTGTGTATATATATGTATGTATGTATGTATGTATGTATGTATGTATGTATGTATGTGTGTGTGTGTGTGTGTGTGCGCGTGTGTGTGTGTGTGTGTGTGTGTGTGCATACACTAGCAGAAATACCCATCAATGACTGGGTTGAAGAAAGCTGCTGAAATTGTACTCTGAATATTGAAAGTTATTCACTTAGATTGTATTGAACATATATAAGAAATGGCTGTTAACTTATTTCTTGCACTTAAGTATTACAACAAACAAAAATACAAATGGTTTTTCTTAGATGAACAACCTGGTGGCTCGAAGATATAAATATAAAATCAATAAAAACCAATAAGATAATGTTATTAAGGTGCACACACAAATGTAATAGGAATATTTCGTAACAGTCTATCTCTGTGAGTAGCATACTTCTTACACATAGAATAATGAAGACGGCAATTGAAGATCAAGCATCATAAAACTTGAAAAATAGACCATGAATAATGTTCATCTTTATTATATAGATATGTTGGTTTGTTTACATTCCTGTAACCAAGTGGTTTGGCAAAAAAGGAATGATAGAATAAGTACCAGTTTTTAAAAAGAAATAAGTCCTGGGGTTGATTCATTCAACTAAAAGTTCTTCAAGACATTGCCCCAGCATGGCCAGTCAAAGGATTGAAACAGATAAACACACACACACACATCATGCCAGCATGGATAATGGATGTTAAATGATGACGATGATATATATATATATATATAGATATATGTATAATGATCATAAGAACAAACCAGGTTACATAATTCAAAGCTTCATACATACATAGACAGACAGATTGGTCCATTCATAATACAAATATACATACATATCATTGGCATTATCTGCTTTTGCCATGATTTGGATGAGACTCTTTGAAACAATATTCAATGACCTTTCATGATGCCAACCCTTACTTGATTTTCAAGTAAGGTACTCAGTTAATGGTCTTCGCACATAAAGCCACAAAACATGTTGTTTATTTGTTTAGCATTTAAACCAGCCAAATCTGGCCAAAATATTCCACATGTTTTACGCTCAAACTGACCAGATCTAACCTCTCACACCAACCTTACAATATCTTTCTAATAATTAACAGTTATCTCATCAAAATCTGAAAGCTACAAGATAAAGCAGACAGGGGAATGAATAAGCCTTACGTTTGCCAGAATAACGTGAATGCTAAACGTGTTGCTGGTGAATGGAGTTTATAAACACATGTCACCAGAGCCAAGTGCTGTCAATGCAAAAACATGTGGGCACAAACATACACATACAAACATGTACATTACATACATATATACCAACCTATCTATCCATCCATCTATCCATGTGTGCTCACATACTTACATATATTAGCGAGTAGCTTGAACCCTCTTAAGAAGAACGTAAATAAAAACCAAAGAAAAATCATATATAAAAGTTTCTATACTGTTGCCATTTACACACACACACACACACACACACAAAATGTGTAATTATTTACCGAAGCCACAAATTGATTTGGTGCGATGTTCTTTTCTAGACGCGTTACATTGTACTGTGGCTTTGAAAAGAAGGGTACTGTATCATTGGCATTGTTCACTGTTACAGTAATCTGTTTGGTATCAAAGAGATTTTTGTCACTAACTGTCACACTTAAGGTAAACTGTTTGAGTGAGCTTTTTCTTGTTTCGTAATCAAACTCCATCATACTGTACAGATTACCAGTTGTAGAATTCAGAAAGAAATCTGCAAAACATAAATCAGTTGTTACTATTAGTTTGAATTTAGGAGTGTTGGATGAGAAGAACCAAAAAGAGAGGTAGATGAAATGCTTTGCAGTATTCAGTTATGTCCCATTATGCTCTAATTTCAAATCCTGTTGAAGTAAACTCAGCCTTTTATCCTCTCAAGACAGGTAAAATAAAGTACTAATCAGGCATTGGGATTGATGTGAATGACTATACCTATTGTGGGTGTTTATCCAGGCACGTGGCTCAGTGGTTAGAACCTCAGGCTCACAATCATGGGGTAGTGAGTTCGATTCCTGGACCAAGCTGTGGGTTGTGCTCTTGAGCAAGACACTTTATTTCATGTTGCTCCAGTTCATTCAGCTGTAGAAACGAGCTCCAACATAACTGGTGCCAAGCTGTATCGGCCCCTTTGCCTTGGATAACATTGGTGGCATGGAGAGGGGAGGTTGGTATGCATGGGGGACTGTTGGTCTTCCATAAACAACTTTGCCTGTGCTTGTGCCTAGGAGGGGAACTTTCTAGGTGCAATCCCATGGTCATTCATGACCAAAGGGGGTCTTTACCCTTTGTTCCCAGGTCAGTTTTTAGCCAGTAAACCTATAATCAAGACATTCCACCTATGAACATCCTGCTTTATTTTTGTGTATTCTGTACTCAAGCAATATCATCCTAGGTAGCCTTGTTTGGTGTGATCTGAAAAAGATTTGATTATTTTTTAGCCAGTCCAATGTGGCCCTAGAGAGGCTCCTTCAATGGTGCACTGAGTTTGTTGTTGTTGTTGCTTAGCTCTAACTCAAACCTAAGTCAGCACACATGCCATTTCAATAGGGAGCAAAGGACTACATACTTTAATGTATAATTTCTTTATTTAAGGCAATGGTAGTAAGGCATAATTTGAGAGATATTTGGCTGCTATTTCTACTAAGTTGCACAACCACATCAAGGTTTCCTCTGTAGGCTGAGTTAAAATGATGTGATGGCAACACTGATGTGATACTTCATGGAAAATTTTGAAGTAACATTTGAGACAGTAAGAAGGCATTTATACAAAAGTAGCAATTAATTCTAAAATTGCAGGACAGTTCAAAACAACAAAGTTTGGCAGGAGGACTCAATCAGTTTGATCTACAACAAGTAAAAGGGTAAAAACTCCCTTTGGTCATGAATGACCATGGGATTGCACCGAGAAAGTTCTCATCTGAGGCACAAGTCCGGGCAAGGTTGCTTACGGAAGACCAACAGTCACCCCTGCATACCAGTCTCCCTTCTCCACACCACTGATATTATCCAAGGTAAAGGCAAAAGTCAGTATAGCTTGGCACCAGTGACATTACAACTCATTTCTACAGATAAGTGAACTGGAGCAACATGAAATAAAGTGTCTTGCTCAAGAACACAACACAGCCTGGTCCAGGAATCAAACTCACTACCTCATGATTGTGAGCCCAATGCTCTAACCACTGAGCCATGCAGACTGGTATTTAACATATTGGGCCTTTATATTCTCAGTTCAAATTGTACAGAGGTCAAAATGTCTGCATCACTTTTTGGTCCTTTGGGAAAATGTACAGGTATTGCTGTGTGGCAAAGAACATTGTTCTACAACCAAGTAATTCCTGGTTCAATCCCACTTTGCAGCAACATCTCAGTCAAGAGCCTTCTACCATAGCCCCAAACTGATGTACCTTGTGGACTTTAAGGAAGATCATCCCATGGACATTAAAAGATGATGATGATGATAATATATACATACATCATGTGCACACGGGTGTATATACATACATATATTATGTATGTGTATGTGTGTACATATATACTACTGTGAAGGGTTTTAGTTGAATAATTTAACTCAGGACTTACTTTTTTAAGCATAGCATTTATTCTATTGGTCTCTTTTTGCCAAACCACATTAAGTTACAAGGATGTAAACACACCAACACTGATTGTCAAATGGTGGTGGTTGGCAAACACTGACACAAAGATATATACATCCATACATACATACATATATATATATATATATATATATATATATATGATGGGCTTCTTTCAGTTTCCATCTACCAGATTCACTTACAAGGCTTTTGTTGGCCAAAGGCTATAGTAAAAGACATTCGCCTAAGGTGCCATGCAGTGGAACTGAACCTGGAACCATGTGGTTGTGAAGTAAGCTTCTTACCTCACAGCCATGCCTGCACCTAAATATTTAAATATTATATAAAGGTTGGTTGTAAGAGAAATGTTGAGAATATAAACGCAGTTTTTCAATGCTTTTGATGAGTAGCAAAACAATGGAGAGTCTCCCAATTTCATGGTTTGTTGATGAGTCTTGAGAGAAAACCCTCCTGGTTTCCTTCCCTAGTCAACAGCATAAAATATTCAGCCAGAGTATAAAGTAGTTTGAAATAAAGCTATCCTTATGATGGATAATTCAATTAGCATATTTGTGCCTTCGATGAATCATTATTAATTAAAGAATATATATTTTATGTACAACACAAAGACCTAGAA
Source organism: Octopus bimaculoides (assembly GCF_001194135.2). NCBI lineage: Eukaryota > Metazoa > Mollusca > Cephalopoda > Octopoda > Octopodidae > Octopus > Octopus bimaculoides. The sequence continues at coordinate 37,663,893 of NC_069002.1, read as the reverse complement.
AGATGGGTGTGCAAGGGAATAGTTATCTTCATTTTCAGGTTCTGAGAAACCTTGCTATACCGCTGTATGTTTATGTGATTGGCCCTTTGCAAACCTATAACTAACTGGGGGTAATTTAATATTCCTATAAAGAATCCGAGATGTGAATGAAATCATAATTAGGAGGCTAAGAAACTTTCAGAAGAATGGAAGACAAAGGCAACCATAACAGGAGTGCTGTAACGATAAGGTAGTTTGCTCTGTAGTGATTTGCACAATCCAGTCTCCTCTCAATATGTGATGATAATGTTGTAACAATAGTATATATTTAATATTGAGATTGTATTGACAAAGTATTAAATATATGGGCTAGTTTTGAAAATAACCATATGATGGCTGCAAAACAAAATGTTCAATATGAATTGTTTACAGAAAATTTACACAAACTAGAAATTTTTGCAGGAAATAAACATATAAGTAAATGCGTGTGTGTTTGTGAATTGGTTAAAAATTATGTCATGGTTGTTAATATCTTAATAAATGTATGAAGTGATTTCAGAGAGGAAAGACAAATTTAAAACATTTTTGCAAAGGAAATTATATATATGCAACAAAAAAACAGTTAGGCAGAAGCAAAATGCTGAAAAGTAGTTGGCTTGGCTTGTCTTCATATTTTAGCTTGATGAGGCTGGGGGTAATTCCAAGTCAGTGGTCCCAAAACGTCCTCATGCACAGTGCCGACCAGGTCCACCAGTGATGGAGAGTACTGGCAGTCTTGTGTCACTCCCTCAGTATCCTCCAAGTTGATGTTGAACCTCTGGAGAACTTCCCCAATCTTGTCCAACCATCTGATGCAGGACCTGCTACATATGTATTATTGTTCTGCAGCAGTGAAATCAACTTAAGCTGTAAAATAAGGCATATGTGAAATGTTTGCAGATAAGATAAAGGAAAAGAAAAGGAAATTGTATAATGTTTTCAAAATCACATAAAATTTCCCTACAAAACTGGATGTGTAATGTTTGCAGAAAAGGAAAAACATACGTGAAATGTAGAAAGAAAAATTAACAACAAAAGTGAGCTTGTTTTGCCTTACTTGTATTGTTTAATTGGTAAACTAAGGTATCGTTGTCTGGATCTGTTGCAAATATGTGTCCAATTATCGAACCAGCAGGCAAATTTTCAGAGATAGTAAACTCAAGTGGCTCGTGAATGGTAGGTGCTTTATTAACATTGTTTATGGTAATCACAGCTATTGCAGTACTGTAAGTTGAAAAATAAAATGGTTTCAGCATATAACAGTGATAATAGTAACAAAAACAGTTCATAAATACAAATAGTTACAAGTAAGGTTGTATGCAATATTATATGAAGTTAATAAAGTTAGTGTGGCAGGGATGGCTGTGTGGAAAGAAGTTTGCTTCCCAACCACATTGTTTCAGGTTCAGTCTCACTGCATGGCACATTGGGCAAGTATCTTCTACTATAGCCTTTAGCCAATCAAAGACTTGTGAGTGGATTTGGTAGTCAGAAACTGATATAAGCCCACCATTAATGTATGTGTCTATATATGTAGACCTCTTGAAATTCCCAAACTCTGTGCTGCCTCCAGCTGAGTTGCTTTCCCAAGAACTTTGTAACATTCTAACAATTCAATCTTTTCTTCCATCAATTTGTCTTGCCTCTCTCTTTTCATTTTGAACATTTTGAGCAACTTGTATGTATGTCTGCCTCTCTGCGTGAACTGAACGATGAATTTCTTTTGTCCTTAAATACTAACAGGTAGGCTCCAGTAGCCACAACCATCTAGCTGTCACATACCATCATCCAATGAATGAGAAGGGTGCATAATTTTGACTTGGATCTTACTTTCTCCATTGAATGACAGGTAGATTGTGTGGTAGACTCCAGCAGCCACCACCAACTACTATGTATTTATTGATCTATTTTTGGATGATGGAGTGCACCACATGACAGGTGGAGCCTACCTGTCAGTATTTAAGAGCAAAAAAACAAAAGCACTTCATTTGTCTGCTGCCACTTGAAACTTTAGGAAGGAGCAGTGACAATCAGACTTATTAAACAAGAGATTTTATGGGTAAAAATTCGGTCCCAACCTATTTTGGATACATTAAACAGGTGGATTTATAAAGTGAGATCTATTGGAGGCCTTTAAGAATGCAAACGGAATACTAGTGCCTGCGGTCAAAACCAGTGGCCTTTATAGTGTAAACACTACACTATTTAATACTTTAATTAGAAAATAGTAAATAATAATTTAATGTAAACTAAATATACAGCATTTTATGAGAAACAAACATTAATGTTTAATAATTAATGTTTAATAAGGGGCTCAGATCTCACCCCTCCCCCAATTTTAAATTTTGAATTTTTTCATCCACTTTTTTTTTCCATATTTGTAATCTCCGACATCTTAAATGTAGGAATTCAAAAAATTTTTTTTTTTAATTCATTTTTCAAGGAGAGGTGTGAAACTGCATTAGACCCCAATAAAGAATATGAAATAGTAAACAGACTAGAGATAGAAGATAGGATGAAACCATATGCCCCCCCCCCCACTCCAAAAAAAACCTAGGATAAACTTTAAAGACCATAAAAATAACTTTGATAGCAACCCTAAAGTCTGATTAATATGTCCATGGAAATTGGACATAGGACATATAAGCAAAAATATCATGGATAGAATAATGCCCAAACTCACAATTAAGATTGAATTTTTCTTATGGTCAAATACTCAGGAGGTAATAGGATGGTTTAAAAAAATGGAAAAAACAAAAACTCCAAATCTATACAATTAGATTTAGATAATTACTACTCCACAATTAACCCTATGATACTCAGTAAAGCACTCCTATTTACAATGAAAAGTTCCAGCCTAAGTCAGGTGTAGACATAATATTAACAACACAAGAAAAGATTAGAGTGGACAAAATGTTTTATGATATTTGGTTACAGCTCTTTGTGTTCTAAGCTCAAATCCTGCCAAGAGCAAATTTGGGTTTCATCCTTTTGCAGTGTTCTTAGTCATCTAATCCAATTTAATTGACTTGTAGGTTTATTTGCAGGAATATAATTTGAAACATATTGTAGACATAAATATTAATGCATTTTTCATTCTTAAAGATGAAATTAACAATTAGTCTCAGGTATTCAACATTTGAAACAAGCAACCTACCTTTTTTCATTCTTATAGCTAGCTTCAATTGGGAAGATATATGAAGTCTTACTATTGTAATGTAATTCAGACTGTAGTATCAGATCCCCAGTCTTAGAGTTCATACTGAAAGGTAACTGCAAAAAGAAAAATAGAAAAGAAAAGAAAAATAGAAAAGAAAAGATGAAATGGGCTTAAGCAAATATATCATTATATATTTAACCAGTTTTGTAAGTTTAATATCTCAATAATTCTAATAAAAATTTTTAAGATAGGCACAAAGCCAAAAATGTTTGATGGAAGAGCTCCGTAAAATCTAACTTCCTGTACTTAACTGGTATTTCATTTTATCAACTCAAAGAAGAAAGGTAAAGTTGATCTCAATAAGTTTTGGACTCAGAATGTAAAGAGGTGAAACTGTATTTAATTAGTTGCTATGATAATATATGGTTGTACGAGGTCTGGTCAAAGAGTATCAGAACTGATGTCATGGTAACAAAGCTAAAGTGAAGCTGCTTGGTACAGATTGACCTTGAACTCTGTCACACATGCACAGTAAGTTATAATGTTCTCACTCATTTCTGTTGTTTATAGCAGTGATTGGAAGTAAAGTGTGCAGAGTGTGGTCATCTGCCCACACCACAGAGGTACCATCAGTGACCATGGCGGATAAAAAGTGTGTGTACGTGTGGGTGCGTGCATGGAAAGAGGTATGGCTTGAAGGTTGTTACGGTCAAGTTGTGATGGTTGTATTTCTATGTGGCATTAATGATGATGATGATGATGGTCAAAATAATGCTAATGGCAATGATAGTGATGATTAAGGAACAGGGGTGTAAGAAAGAAAGAAAGTGAAAGGCATTTTACCTTTGTATTATCAATGGAATAGTGTGCACCTGTCATAGCATTCACCTTGAAGATTACATCATTTGGAGGAAAATCTTCATCAATATTTGCAATATACGTAGCT
>NC_069002.1:37650823-37659646 GCF_001194135.2 Octopus bimaculoides | reverse complement strand
GAGCAAACATGTAAGGGGGGGGGAGTCAAAGTTTAGTGTGTGTACTTTGTAGAAATATAAACTGCATAAGAGGAGGAGGAGGAGGAAGAAAAGAAGGAATAGGAGGATGGGGAAGGAGGGGACGAAAAGAAGGAGACGGAGGGAGGGAAGGTGGTGGCAGTGGAGGATGAGGTGGAGGAAGAAGAAGAAGAAGAAGAAGAAGAAGAAGAAATCAAAAGACAATACAAGCATTATTGTTTTCTTAGAAAGTCAATATTTTTTGTGTGGATAAAGGGATGTGCAGAGGTGAATATTGAACTGAATTAATGTCAGTGTATTACTGGTATTATTTATATTATTGAAATAACAGTGGGGGGGGGAAGCTGCCAGGGTTTGATCCTAGAACATATTTGTTCCGATAGATTAGAGCAGTAAATAATTACAACCCAACGATTTGTCATTAGAAGTATCCAATAATGGGTGATCAGAGGCAGCCTTACATGGTCACTCAACCTGCAAGAAATAGCAGCCAAATTCCTCTTGAATTGCACTCTACCACCTTTACAAAGATGTTGGATAATGTAGGAAAAAGATGAGGAGGCCATGGTTGGAATACCTTTGATCATAAAGGACTAAACAATAACAATATCAATATTATTAGCTTTAGAGTTCTAGAAAATGAGTGTTGTTACATTGATGTTTTCCTTGAGGGCAAACAGTAAATGTGATTAGGAACTGAACCCATGACCCATCACTTGATTTCCTGGATGTTTGTCAGAGTAGAAAGAGAGCTACCTAGGATTGCTTTCATGGCCTCTGACAATGACAAGAATAAGTGAAGAAGTTAGCCTCACACTTAAAACTTGACCTAAATACTTGCAACAACAGAGTGGACTCCACTAAAGGCACCCAGAAGATGGTGCTAAACGGGGTGTGATAGATTAAGTCTAATCCCATCTTAAGAATCTTCCACACAATTTCTATCGACCAAGTTTCACTTGGGTTAGCTTGAGACTATGATAGAAGATAGTTGCTCAAAGTTCCACACTGTGGGATTGAACCAAAAACCACATGTCTGCACAGTGAAATTCTTAACTACATAGCCATGCCTGCTCCTATACTATAGTGCTTGTCATTGATATATGTAGTACAACGATACTTTAATACTATGAGGTGGTATCAAAAAGTTCCCAGACTATTTCTGTAGCATGCCAACAGATGGCAGCACATAGTCGTGTGCACAGTGAGAACTGTGAAAACAATTCCCTGTTGTTTTAGAAGGCTGTTGAATTTACATAAGGATTTGATACCAGACTCTTTCTTCCTTCCTGTTCCATTCCCCAATAATAATAACTAGTTTTGATAAACACAGACATTCTACTCACCATTCTCAAACTGCAATGGGATGTCATCTTCATTTATGGTGACAACAGTAAAGTTAACAAAACTCTGTTTAGGCACAACACCAACATTTTCTACAATATTTTCAGCCACCACCTTTGAAGTTAAATACCAAAGACATAATATCATTAGAACATCACAAACAACATTTAACAATTGGGTGGGAGGATCATAATAAAATTCTATGTATAATACACACTTTCTTTCACCGAAATCAAGATCAAAATTAAGGGAGCATTTTTACATATTTCATTCAGAAGAAAAACAATAATGTAATGAAGCTTTTTTTTTTATTTTTTATATTATTATTCTTTATTAAAAATTCAATTTATATAAAATGAAATATTAAAACCTAATACATTGAATTACTGCAGATTATCACCTTTTGTTTGTATATTTTTAAGCACTTTAATACTACAGTCTAGAACATGTGGCATGATATCCATCATCCTAAGCAAACCTTCTTATATTAACTCACTGTTGGCTAGATAAGCCCAACCTCCTTTCTGTTCCTATCTTCCTTTTCACTGTAAAAAAAGTTCCGCATGTAGGACTTTTGGTTCATTCAGCCATACATTTACTTACTGCCAAGTATGAAATATTGAATTCTAAGATGAGTGTTGCTGATTTTCCTTTCCTTCTCCTTAAAATGTAACATAACTATTCACATATTAATACATTTCCTTAACGACTTCATTATTCTGATCACAATCTTTTCATTGCCTTTCTACATCCCACCTACTCTCACCACTACCATATTAATAGTAAACTCTCTCTTTTTATTTTCCTTATTTGTCTCTCTCTCTCTCTCTCTCTCTTGGGCAAATAGTGCTCAGGTAAGCAATAGTATCTAATATCTTCTTGAGTAATTGTTATGCCCTGCTGGGAAACGTTTGTGCACTCTTTCTCTTTTTTAGGTGCTGAATATCATCTCCCATTCCCTAGTGCATCTCATCCACATCCTTAGATTTGGCACAAGCACATTGAAAGGTCTGGTTAGAATGTTGAGATGCTAGAATGAAGGCATGTAGATGAATGTTGCATTCAAGAAAGGTGCATGGGAACCTCAACCAGGTTCCTCACAAGCAAAGAATATATGTATAAAATCTTCTGAGAAGGCAATAAGTGATAAAGTAGATGTGGGTATAATTTTACTTGAGAAATGGGTGGATAAGGTGATCGAGGTAGACACAGTGTGCAAGAGGATACTTAAGTTTAGACTAGTTTTGAAAAATAGGACTGCAAGTATTATTTCTGACTATGCTCTTCAACCAGGACTGCAAGATGAACAAAAGGATTGAATTTATGATACTCTTTTGCAATCTATCTCAATGACAAATCAAAGTGACCTTATCTTTCTAGCTGATAACTTCAATAGAAATGTTAAGACAGCATCCTGGTAGCTTCCATGGTGTGCATGGAGGCAATGGAGTTGGTTCCCAAAATGAGAAGAGAACAAGGCTACCAAATTTTTGTGATGCAAATGACCTAATGATTTGAAACACAGATTTCAGGAAAGCAGCCAGCTGCCTGGTCACCTATCAATCTGATGGACACACAAGCCAGATTGACTACGTTCTCACTAGACAGTGGGATATATGTTTGTTCTTAAATGCAAAAGCCTTCCCAGGTGAAGAATGTACTCTTCAACATAAGTTAGACATAAGCAACTTCTGACATTGGGATAGAAGGACTCCAAGAAAAAAAACCCAGTTTGGAAAAGGAAGCTTTGGAAGCTTAAGAATCCTGTGAATAGTCAGAGATTTTGAGATGTTCTAATTGAAGCATTTGACAAGGAGGAGGAGGAGTCAGAATCTTTTAACATAGAGGACAACCGGAAGTTCCTTTGGGATAGTCTACTAAGGGCACAAGTCAAAGTTATGGCTGGTGCAAAGTTCCAACCAGACCTAGGATGCTATGGTAGTGGAACAGTGAAATAGACAGTGCCATAAGAGCAAAGAAACAAGCATAGAAGGTCTGGAAGATTGGGGGTGCTAAGACTTTGTTTTCTGTCAAATTGCCTTTCATTAGCAGATGTGGTGTACAAGAGAGATGATTGTGCTTGTATGGTCATGTGATATGCATGGACAAGGACAGCTGTGTGAAGAAGTTCCTCACTCTAGTGGTGGAAGGAACTTGTGGAAGAGATAGACCCAGGAAGACAGGGGACGAGGTGGTGAAGCATGATCTTTGAACGTTGGGCTTCAAAGAGGCAATGGCAAGTGACCTTTGGCAATATGCTGTGCTTGAGAAGACCCATTAAGCCAACTGAGATTGTAGTCATGGCCAATGCCAATGTCATGTAACTGGCGTGTAAAACTCACCCCTCAAAGCCAAGTGAAATCATAGCCATGGTTGATGCCAATGTCAGTTGACCGACATCCATGCCAGCGGCACGTAAAAAGCACTGTTCGAGCACATGGCCGACGCTGGTGTCATGTCAATGGCACCCGTGCTGGTGGCATGTAAAAAGCACCCACTACATTCTTGGAGTGCTTGGCATTAGGGAGGGCGTCCAGCCATAGAAACCATGTCAAACCAGATTGGAACCTTGTGTAGCTCCCCAGTTTGCTAGTTTTCAGTCAAACCATCCAACCCATGCCAATATGGCAAGTAGATGTTAATTGATGATGATGATGATGATAGCAGGTGATGAAATCAGAAATGATGTAAAGTAAGGCATGAATTATTGATGGGTAGAAAAAAAAAGAAGTGAGATATCAGTCCTCAGCTGAAAACCATTTTACATCCTTGTATTTTCTCCATTAATGTCATTCAAGAAGGATTCCAATTCATTGGAGGTTTGACTAAAATGGACCAAATAGAGCCTAGTTTAATTAGTCTAGTTAATCCAGTCTGATTTTGTTCAGTTTAGTTAGGCCAGTCTCATCAAGTTAAGTTTATTCAATTCTGTCTGATCAAGTTTAGTTAATCTAGTCTTGTCCACTTTAGTTAACCTAGTTCTGTTCAGTTTATTTAATCTGTTCTGGTTCCAATCTGGTCAAGTTTAGTTAATCTGGTTTACTTCAGTTAATCCAGTTTGATCTCACCCACTTTTAATTCAGCCCAAACCAGTTTAGTCTAATTATACTAGTCCAGCCAACTCAATACCTATTTGAACTGAAGTAATGTACAATAAAGAGATATAACAAAATGCTTAATAAACTGCCAGATTTGAGCCCAAATTCTGTGAGGTCATAACCCAAGAGTTTATCCCCATGATCAACTTGTTGCTAGATCTTTGTCTAAAACATTACTCATCAGATAATCTGAATTCACATCACAGGCTAAGGGGAACACACATTAACTTTACTATGTTTCCACTGCACAAAGTGGTGAAAGTGAACTAAACATTAACCATTACATGGTGCTTATTTAAAACTTGAGAAAGCAAAAGCTAAGAAAGCACTTATCAAGTTTAAGATGCTCCCACTGCTAACAGAGATGAACAGGGTTGTGCTATTCTATGATACCTATGTACAGATATAACCACTTGAAATGTTTAAGATGCACCTATAGTTGATAGTGATGAACTAGACTGTACCATTCTGTATATATTTGCAGATCTGGTCACCACAAACCAAGGGTGCACTCATCATTTTTATGATGCTTCCACTACTGATAGTATTGCACTGAGCTGTATCTATCATTCTACAATCATTCTATAATGATAGATACAGATCCAGTCTCCACAAACAAAAGGAGCACCCATCAATTTTGCTTGCTCCCACTGCTAATTCAGGAAAACTGGGCTGCATCATTTTACAATTTGTTTCTATTTACAATTCTAGTTATCACAAGCTAAAACAGTATTCATTAAACTTACATGCTCCCACTGCACATGGTAATAAAAGTGAACTTTCCATGGTGCTTTACTTCATGCAGTTTGAGGAACTGAGTCATTTCACTGTTTGATAGGTGAATGTCTTAACCATAAACACAAAACATATGAATGAAAGATTTGAAGAACTGAACCTTGGTCAGCCGTGGAAGATAACGACTAAATAAACATTTAAATTGTATAAAGTAAAGAAGTGACCATCACTAGTAACTACTACAGCAGCATGTGAAAATCCAAAATAAAGACTTACTTTGAAATTGATATTTCTGTCTTGGCTAGGATTATCATAATCCAGGGGTTTATTCAAATACAAGATACCTGTGAGAGGATCAATACGGATCTTGTCCATGTTGGGATTTTGGTCCTTGATAGAAAACTTGGTTAAACGGTTGGCATCAGCGATATCTTTGTCTTTTACAGAGAACCTACAATACGATAGAGAAAAAATGGCATTGGTAAGAGATCAAAATAACCAAAGTTCAGTATTTAATGTTTAATGTCTAGTGTGTTATGGAAATTCAGGATTGTTATTGGTTTGAAGTCAGATTCTAAAGAACCAGAACTAAAATACTACCATATCAATTGTTACTAAGCTGCTCACCACGTCTGAAACGCCACCACCTTTGATATGCTGCTGCCACCACCACCACCAGTGCCACTGTTAATAATCTTTTCTACTATAGGCACAAGGCCTGAAATTTTAGGGAAAGGGGCTAGACGATTACATCGACCCCAGTGCGTAACTGGTACTTATTTCATTTAACCCCCAAAACAACAAAAGGCAAAGACATCTTTGGTGAAATCTGAATTCTGAATACAAAAATGGAAGAAATACTGTTAAGCATTTTGTCCAGCACACTAATGATTCTTTTAATTATGCTTCTGTGCTGATATCAGAATGGAGTTTGGTCTGAGATAGTGTGGTGTGTTAGTCTTGAAGAGAGGCAAAATCAAATGTATGGACGGACTAACGATACCGTCGGGGGAGGTTATGAAGCAGATAGAAGAGACGGGCTATAAGTACTTGGGGATTTTGGAAATGGATAAATTGATGGAGAAAGAAATGACAGAAAAATTTAAGGTGGAGAACTTGCGCAGATTGAGACTGATCCTTAAGTCGAAATTAAATGGACGGAATAAGATTGAAGCTATATAAAACTCCTAAGATTTCTAATCCTCTCAACACAGAACGACGGTGAATATGTGTGTGTTGATATTAATGAAGAGGAGAAAAAAATATTCAATACCAAGTGAGAGTAAAATAACTTGTTTTGGTTTGCTCAGCCAGTTGTTATCCTATAGTTGACCTCTAGGTGACCTGTTTTTCCAAAAGTTAACAGGAATGAAATGTACGCACACAGACACACACACATGCATGATTCTCAAGATGAAATAAAAAGGGAACTAGCTATTTTAAGAGTAGCAGAAATGTTCTTCCTGCTCCCTACCACTTCAAATAAAGATATCATGAAGAAGAAAAAAAAAGATGTAATGCCATACCTGTACAACGAAGACCCAGCAGGTGTACTTTCATTTACACTTAAAGAATTTGGAACAGACACAAATTCTGGAATGTGGTTATTAATATCCTATTAAGAAAAACATTTTGGTTATAGTTTACAAGTTAATTTCAACAATACATTTTCAAGTAATATTATTTGCTTTAAATATTATTCTTAATTATTATGAACTATAATATTGACCTTTATATTTATTTTATATAGTAAATGATGATTAACACTTTCATTGCTAACAGGAATTCCAACAAGCCAATCACAGGTTCACTGTGCATCTCATCTCTAATACTGGTACACAGAGTGTCTATGGAACATAGGGCAGGACAGCTATGACAAGGGATTAAAAATAGTAGTAACATCACTTCCTTTGGAACAGTCATGATAAACATTACTTCTCAGTATAGTTACTACTTTCATCTCTTATAGAAATTTTCTCACTGGTTAATTTGCTTGTTACAAGATCAGTGAACTCATCTTAACATCCTTGTAATCGTTTTGTCCTGTAATGTCCCATCTGTGTATTGATTGTATAATCATAATAAAGACTTCACCTCTAGTGGATGAGGATGACCACAAAAAGGTTGAAACCATGTGGTCTTGTGGCTGGAAGGTGGTAGGGGTTCTCTCTCCTGTTTGCAATCCATTTTGGGTACAGATTGCATTGAATAACCATATTTACTCTTTCACATAACATTATCTTTGTTCATATATTTCCAGCTGAATTTTTATTCATTTCTATGTTATTAACTATTTACATTCTTAGCGTCTTCTATTTGAGTTTTCTTTATTTATTTTTTTTTATTCCGGTTGACAATTATTTTGAATATTTACTACACTACTCTGATTAGAATAGCTGTTTTGAAATTTCAATATTATTTTTACGTTATTTGTTGCTATAATTTGTGCAATGTTTTTACTGTTAGAATAGGCCAAACAGATTTTATGTTTATTAAAAATTTTATAATATCTATGATTTATAGGAAAATATTTTCCTATTGCTATATTGAAGAATTTGGAAAAATTATAATTGACTTGCTTATCAAATAGAATAATTAAACACAAAGTATTTTTTGAGTTACAATTATTATCATAATCTTGATATTTATACCAGTTTTTGAAGGAGTATTCTTTGATTTTGATCTATATTTAGGTTAGCATTTGTTCTATCTTTAAATCTTTTATATTAAAAGAATTTGAGTTTTTATTAGAGAATATTATATCCTCATTTCTATTTGTAGAAGGAGAATTCCTAATTCAGTTATTAAGTAAATTTCTATCAATGAGGATTTCCATTGGAGAAGGGAAACCAGCACAACATAGGATCTCTTCCCTCCTGATCTTGTTAAAGAGCGTAATAGTCATAATTCGTTGTAGCTGTCTCATCATATTTGCATGTAATTTGTCTACTTGAGCTTTATAGATTGTTCAGATTTCAGCTCCATACAAGAGGGAAGAAAGAACTATAGCCTGGTACACCTTGCAGATACCTCCAGCTGGGAAGCAATATTATCGTTAAAGGCATAAAATTGCATCATTCCCTCTGGTCAATAACTGATGAGGATTTTAGGGACCTTCTGTATCTGTTTTCTGTTCGTCTGTGCATTCTGAGTCCATTTTTCATTTATACATTTACTATACATTTTCACATTTATACCACACATATAAGTCACAATATATGGATCCTTGTAAACTGGTAGTACTCAAAGAAAAAGCTCCTTAATCCACCATTCTACAAAACATATAGAATATATAGTATCATCATCATCATCATCATCATATAGTATGATATAAGAGAAAAGGATAAGAAGAATATAAAGTCACAAATGACAGAGAAATAGTTTGATGAAATTTTATTTAACAATAAGAAAATTCGAATTTCATGACAAATTGGTGCATAACTTAAAAGCATGCAAATAATTTATATTATATTTAATTAATAAATAAATTATTTACTTGTATCAATGCAAAATGCAGGCATGTAAATAATTTATTTATTAATTAAATATATAAATTATTTAAATGTTCTTAAGTTATGAAACAATTTGTCATGAAATTAGAATTTTCTTATTGTTAAATAAAATTTCA
>NC_069002.1:37648663-37650771 GCF_001194135.2 Octopus bimaculoides | reverse complement strand
TATATATATATATATATGCACATACACACACATATACCAGTGACAAGCATCACCTTATTGCAGTTTCATGGACTGAACAGCTCCAAGTCTACCATGGACATGTCTTATGAATAGTGACAGGAGAGGCACTCATGTCCTTAAGTGAGCTGGTTTTGCAGCTACAATAATGAGGGTATTATTATGGTCACTCTATTTGTTAGAAATAACAGCTAAATCTCCCTCAAAACACACTCTATTACCATAAAAAATTGAAGGTTATATTGGATAATATGTCCCTAGATACATTATGACTGATAAAAATACCTTGGATTGCTACAGTTGAAATATGTTTGGCCTCGGGTCACCTAGATTGGGGATAACATGTGGTTAAACAATATCAATTCAAATAATGTAGATCTTACCTTAAAATATATTTCTACTTTCATGGTGCCAGTCATATTCATATTATTTTTGTTGGAAGCTGTGATAACAAGGCTTATTTTTTTTTCCAGAAAGGTTTCATTTTTGCAGGAAGACTTCTTCAGATATAAAGAGCCACTGCGTATTACAAAATGGTCATGGGTTGTAGAATAGACATTGGCTTGGTTCTCTGGGGAAATATCATCATCAGTTGCCTGAACAAAAAAAAAAAAAGTCAAACAGGAAAGTGAGAAAGCAGTCACTATTAGATTTTGTAAAGATATGAAATAAATTTTGTAGACATTCAAAAGGACCTCAACCTGGATTTTGGAGTAAAAAAGGAGTTGTTGAGAAGTTGATGCTGTTTTACATTAAAAATGATATTAGTGATTGATCTAAAAAATTCCAGTCTGATAATTCATAATTTATTGGTTCACAAGTAAGTGTAAGTAATTTTATAAAAATAAGTAACTATTTAAAAATGATTATGAAAAGTGTAAGAGGTAGTATCAAAAGGTTCCCTGTTTACCTAAGTTTTAACATTGAAATAGTCACCTTGCACAGCAATATACTGTTGCTAGCGTTCCTGTCGCTTTTAGAATCCAGCCTGGAAGTCGTTTTCTGTAAGCAAGTTGAGGAGCTTCTGTGATTTGCTCTGGACCTCAGCAACAGTGTTAAAACGGTGACTTTTGAGCTGCATTTTCATTTTGGGGGAGAGATGGAAGTCTGCCGGTGCTACATCTGGTGAATAGGTGGGGTGCGGAAGCGATACCATGTTGTTTTGGTGTGAAACCCACAAGGCAAGTGAGGAGAGCTTAGTGACAAGGTACGCTGTCATCATGAAGAATCCAATTCTTCGCACTCCACGGATCCAGTTGCTTTGGTCAAATGTCCTTTCTCAAACACTTCAAAACGTCACAGTAGAACTTTTGATTGACAATTTGGCCCTAGGAGACGAGTTCTCAATGCCCTAATACTACATTTCTGGGGGTGACACTTGTGGCAGGTCTTCTACAGATGTTCTTCCACTTTTGAAGTGCCAATGCCACTCAAAACATGGCATACAACCCATTGCCTTATTGCCATAAGCTTACCAAAGCATGCTCAATGTCTCTGTAGAAGACTTCTCAAAGTTTAATGCAAAATTTCACGTTGGATCTTTGTTTCTGTCCATGACAAAATCACAAGCTACATGTGATCACATGTGATCACAAAAACAAATTTCACAACTTGCAAAGTAAACCCAATGATGTCACTCAGCATACTGCCTCGTGAAGGTCACTGCTAGCTTCGATTTAATGCTGCCATTTATTGGTGTGCTACAGAACTTGTCTGGGAACTTTTTGATAGCACCTTGTAAAAATGATTGCACCATTAAAAAATGAAAACTGCCTCAAAAATAATTTCCACCATCAAAAATGATTATCTATCCTTTCATAAATTATTACCTCCATCAAAGATAAATGTCTTCCTATTAGAAATGATTGCAAGCCTCCACCCACTCACTGATCAAAAATAATTGTCCCTGCTAAAAATGATGTCTCAGTGATGAATGATTTCCCTCCATCAGAAAAGATTGCTCCCTTAAAAAAAAAAAAAAATTACTCACTCTCCTTCATAAATCATTAGCCTCTATCAATAAGTATAATTCTTTTGTCAAAAATGATTGTTTAATCAAATGTAATTTTCATCATCCTTCAGCCTGCCAT
>NC_069002.1:37640049-37648616 GCF_001194135.2 Octopus bimaculoides | reverse complement strand
CCCACCACCCCACCACCCCACACCAAAAACAGTTATTCTCACAGAAATAATTGTCCCCACCATTAACATTTGCTCCATTAAAAATGATTCTCAGCTGTCTTTAGTAATAATTTCTCCTCAAAAATTTATTACCTCATCAAGGTTTTGATTCATGTTAAATGAATCAACACTTTACAGCTAGAAGATTACAAAACTGCAAAATTGATTGTCGTCATCAGAAAAGGTTATTCACATAAAAATAACTGATCCAATCATAAATAAGTCCCAAATTCACTAAAAAACAATTGCTCTAACCCCCACCAATGATGATTTATGCTTCAAAGATGACTGCCATATAAAAAAGAAGAAACAAAAGATATATAAATATAGCTGGATCACCTAACAGAATTATCTTCAAATATCAAAAATAAGACTAGGTGACAACCAATTTTCATCAGGCATGTTATCTGGTGTATTTTACATAGTTTGGTTTGCTGATTTAAAAGTTGATTTTTCTGATCAAATGAAAATGCTCCTAATTGAAGTTTTTATAAATAGAATGTTAAATGAGATGAAGTACCTTTGGTGTGTAGATGGGCTCATCACACATCTTGTCTTCCTGCACTGTTATCTGAATTGAATCTTTTTCAAACTTTGGTTTATTATTGTTGCTGTCTTTCACATCAACTACAACTTGTGCCACACCATAATGCTGCTTGTTACTGTCAAATGCTTGGACCACAAAACAATATTTGGTTGGTTTGTTAAATTTCTGTTTTATTGTTATTTCTCCTGACCCACCATCAATGTTGAAGTGTCTGAATGAATAAAATAATACCACGTGTATGAGTGTTTGAATGTATCATCAACATCATTTAACATCTGTTTACTATGGTTTAGCCAGTTTGAAAGGAGCTGGAAAACCTGGAGGACTGCACCAAGCTCTACTGTCTGCTATTTTATGTTTTCTGTGAAGTTTTCACAGGTCCAGCCAGTCAATAGTAATTATAAACATGAGAATAATATCAATAATAGTAATATGACTGATAATAATAATAGAAAGTTTAATAATAATAATAATACTTATAATATGGAAAATATTCTGGGATTGATGTAATAACAATGAGGGAAGTGGATTTGATATGAATGATTATTGTAATTATTTTAATACCATTATGAATTCCACTGGATATAATGAAGATGGAAGAAGGAAGATTGATAGAATAAGTACCAAGCATAAAAATAGGGACAATTTGTTCAAGTAAACCCTTCAGAAGGGAGCCCAGCATGGCTGCAGTCCAATGACTAAAACAAAATAAAAAATATATATATGGGTGCAGGTATGGCTGTGTGGTAAAATGCTTGCTTCCCAACCACATCGTTCAGGGTTCAGTCCCACTGTATAGCACTTGTGCAAGTGTCTTCTACTGTAGCTAAGAGCCAACCAAGGCCTTGAGATTGGATTTGGTAGACAGAAACTGAAAGAAGCCTCTGTGTGTGTGTGTGTGTGGGTGGGTGCATTTTTGGATTTGTCATGTGCGTACCTGTATGTATAACTATATAGTATTTTTACTTACTTGTCATCTGGCAGGTAATATTCAACTCTATCTCCATCTTTGTCAATGGCCTACAATAAAAGGTCATGTGTTATATTTAGAATTGCCTGAATTTGTGGCATCTGTATCATCATCATCATATTTGTAATCACCATAATTATCTTAACTGCCAATATCATTATATAGTAATTCTGTTTATGCCAATAATTGTGATAAAAATAATGATTTTGGAGATTATTAAGGCACTGATGCCGTCGTGATGATGATGATGATGGTGGTGATGATGATGATGATGATAGCAATAAAACTGATGTTTACAATAATGATATTGGTGATGATGATGATGATGATGATGATGATGACAGTGATGACAGTGATGACAGTGATGATGATGATGATGCTGTTCATTATAATGATGTGTTTGATGATGATGTATATTATGATGACATTCATTGTAACGATATTTATGAAGATGTTAATCAAAAAAGCTGATGATGAAGCAGAGGATCAGATGATGCTTATGGCAACAATGTCAACAATAATGTAACTAATTAGATGACAATATTAAGCATGACGATGATGTAGGAAATTCGATAATGATGACGACAAGGATGATGATAATGAAGAGGAGATGATAAGGATAAAGATTATCATTATCAACATTTTGAGAAGAACAATGATAATTATGACTGATGGTGGGGGGGGGGGATAAAGTGAGTGTACTTACATTTACTTTACCAACAGGAGTGTTGGTCATGTCATTTTCATTAATGGAAAATGTGTAAGTCAGATTATCAAATACAGGTAGATAGCTATTCACATGGATTATTGTGATATTTATGCCCGTATTGTCAGTCTGTAAAGGATAAGCAAACAAAATAAGGACATGGTAAGAATATAAAAGAATATGCAATAAGAATACAATAGAATACAAGTATGATAGACAAATACAATATATGAATTCAAATAATATATGCTTTACAGATATGATGAAGCATTATTCACCTTTGCCATGATTTATAGAATGTATCAGAAAAATCCAGTCTATGACCTCCTCCTTTAAAGATGGGCTCTATGCAAAACTTCAGCTCTTGAGATGAAGAATTGTGGCCTACAACTAAGAAGGAAGGAAGGAACATGCATATGTACATACCTACGCACGTACGTACCTACCTACAGACATACATACATGCATGCATGCATACAAACATACATGCATACATGCATACATGCATACATACCTACATACATATATATATATACTCACTTTCATGTCAAACTGAGGAGCAGAAGATAACTACGCGGGTTGGCTGAAAAGTTCATAGGCTGATCAAGATACTCCTATGGAATGTGACCAAATGAGGTTTGTTGTGCGTGCGTGCGTGCATTTTTGCGTTTCCTTGTCTTGACATCACCTGATAGTTGTATGTGAGTGTCATTGTCATACAAGCTGTATTATTTATTTCCAGTCTTCCATAAAAACATGTCCAGCTAAAGAGAAACATTACCTTACTCAGAAACAGGAAGGGTTTCTGACTATAGAAAACCAGACTTAATGAGCTTCATCTTATTAATGTAAGCATGAAAAAGTGGTGGCAATTAAAATAATGATACACACACACAAACACACACACACACACACATTCGAAATATTCTGCATGAATAAATAGAAGAAAAAATTTCAAAAAACTTACTTCAGTTTTATCTGATACAGTCATTTTGACATACATGGAATTCACGTTGGATTCATTGAGCCATTTCTTCAGTTTTAGGACATGATTGACCCTAAGTGATACATCAATATATACTTATTAGATCACAGCTGATCTGTGGCAAAACCACAATAGGCACAACACCACTCTATACTCAAAACATAATACACTATACTATGATACTTCATACCTGTACTACACAAATGCATCAAAAAGTACTGAGAAGCACTGAACCACTGGGTTTTTTTTTGTTTTGGTTTTTTTCCTTTACTAAATAATGCTAAACCATCGATCCATGGAGCCTCTATGTAGTCATTTGACTTGCTAGCTAGAAATAGTTACCAAAACGTCTTTGAATCATTAATCTACTGTATTAAAAACAGGAAAGAACATTGGATACTGCAGTCCTGGATTCATGATTTCTCAATAAAAGTTGGGAGAGTCAGAGCAGGGATGTTTTTGATAATAAGTTCTCATGTAGTGGTTCAGCTCTTTGGCAGAGTCTCCATATGATTGCTCAACCAGCTAGTCGCAATTAGCTACTAAATCTTCTTCAGATCACACTCTACCATTTTAAAGCTGAAGAACCTATTGAACAATGTAGTCCTAGTTATAATGTCTGAAATGAAATGAAACGGTCACAACATTATTGACCATATTTAATTAGGTCTGCTCTCAGGATTGAACAACAACAATAACAACTCATGAGAAAATGGAGGAGTCTTTACAGAGTCACTCCTAGAAATAGTAACAATCACCTTCAAATCACAGCTTAACATCTATAATAAGAAACACGAAATTCTGCCCATCTGTCCATCTGGGACCCTTGTATCTCAGTCTACACTTGTTCTACATAGACTTGATATACCTTTTCGGAATCAGGATGATCCCAGGATTGAAACTTTTCCCTTCATTTGGTTCTTGAATATCCAGCATTGGGATCAGGCCTGGAAGAGGATTTGTTATATACTAGCAGTTGAAAACTCAAATTTTAAAAGAACTCCAAAAATTTGTGAATGCACAAGTTTTTCATTTAAACTGAATTTAAAGTAATACCATATTGGTAAATACTTTATTATTATTGCTCTCTATAGTTTTGGGCCCCAGGCCCAATTAGCCACCTGCAGGAGCTAACTTAAAAGTTTGCATAGAGTGCAGCTTTTAAGCTAGTCTTAAATAAAGAAGGATACATTTGTTAATGTAGTCTCTGATATTCTAAATGGTGGGATGATCACAGCTGAACACCAGTGGTCATAGGTCCATAGAATCAGGGCTGAACTGGGGCTAAACAAGAGCAATAACAATTTTACATCCCAGGATGCAATGCAACAAGTTAATTACCATGAAGTGTGTCAAATGTTAACAAATTTGTATGTGGTGAGGAACAGACATAAAGTGTATAATGCTTCAGGCTGAATTCTTTATTAGAGTAAAAAAGATGAGTTCTTCTGAAATCTAGCCAGGAAACACAGAATGAAGAAATGTGATGCTATATATATGAGGAGAGTCGACAAACAAACATGTACTGCAAAAAACCCATAGATACTGAGAGGAAGGCTACAGTTGTCCCAGGTGGTCTGGAGTGGCACAGAAGATAATCCTGATTGAACTTATTGTCCCACAAGAAGCCTTTGAATGGAAGAGAATCAAATACCAGAGCCAATTGTAGGATTTCTGCAAGAAAGGAAGCATGGCATGCATGGCTATTCCCATTGGAGGTTGGCTGGAGAAAATCCAACTTATGTGGTTATGCTATTCCAAAAGTCCGCCAAAGCATTCTATTATGAAAATTACTAGGCAACAACAGAATGCTCAGTTGGTGTGTGTGTGTGTATGTGTATATATATATATGTGTGTGTGTATATATATATATATATATATATATATATATATATATATATATATATTATGTGTGTGTGTGTGTATGTGTGTGTACTGTATATATGTGCAATAATCATAATGATAGAGAATATAGAAACTGGTACATCCATACACTCAAGTACACATGTGCTTGTATATCCAATCAATTATAATATATATTATATTGTTATATTAACCCATACATGGGTACATACATTTGCCAGTTTCAACAATTGGTCTCCCATGCATTTATTAATACACATAGCAACAATATTAATAGCATGTAGATAAGTGATAACTGTAAAACAAAGATCAAGCAAATACATAACTAAAAGAGGGTGTAGAGTGTAAAGTTTGTATTAAAATGTAGTGGTCAGCGATCTATCATTTCGCCATGATAGATCGCTGACCACTACATTCATATTTTTTTTAACTCCTTGTTTCTTTCTGTGTTCCTTTCTGTGGAAGAGCGTAGCTCGAAACGTCAAAGACTTTCTCTATTCCCGAGCGTTATACTAATACATCCATTTGTTGTTTACACCACCTGTCTTCATCTGCTGTTTTTTTCGTAAATTCTCCCATATATATATATATATATATATATATATATATATATATGTATGTCCCATATATGACCATCCCATTGTATTGTACATTCTTTAGGACCACATTATCCAATGTGACCTTATTTTTTAAAGATGTTAAAGTGTTTTTGAGAGGATTTGGCTGCTGTTTCTACCATAAAAGATAATTATTGAGACAATGATTACGTTATCAACATGAATTTGAATTGACATTAAAACAGTAAATATACTAACCTGTCAGGTGAAGGCTCTATGCCAAAATAGCCTGCAGGAGACTGTACATGCAATGTCAGGTTATCATTATCTGGGTCTGTGGCCTGTAAAAAGACATAAGCATTATTATTATCAGAATTAATACTGTCAAATTTACTGTTTGATATCGATTTTTACTGCTCGATATTGAAACCCTTCCTCTTGATTTGGCTAAGCAAGTCTCAAAAATCAATCACCTTGACACCAGAATCATCATAAACACAAGCAAGTTACTTCTGTTTCATGATGATTCCTTCTTGGTAAAAGTGGAGGGTGAACATCCATTTGACACATCCTTTGGGAGTTATGATAGGGTGAGGTTGTGGACCATGCTGGCTCTTCAACCCAGATGCTCTAAGAAAATGTACATACCCTCACAGTGCAAGCCCTTTACAGAGACAATGCTTTGGCAATCTCAAACCATGAGTGGCCACACTATGGATAACTTTAAGAAGCATCTGATTAGCATTTTCAAAGAATTTGGTCTAACTAGAACAGTTACAACCAACTTAACAAGGGTCAACATCTTGGATGTTATCTTAGATCTTGAGATGGGCAAATGCTACTCCGACAAAAAGATCAAGTGAGGAAACAGTTTACATTCATAAATATTCCAACTACCCTCAAGCTGTAATCAGAAACCTGATCACATGTATCAGAATGTCCAATGTATTGTCAGGTAGAGAGATCTTTAATAGGGCTGCATCATATTCCAAGGTTGCAGGGATAAGTGGTTTTACTGACAGACTAAAACACACTGAGAAACCCACATTATAAAAGAGTTAGAAAAATAAATGTTATCTAGTATAATCCTCTATACAACCCAGATATTTCAACCAAAACAGTCAGGAGATTCCTGACCTTAGTTAGGCAACATTTTCCATTTCCATAATGCTAAGGTCAGCTATTCATGTTTTGACAACATTGCTTTCAATATCAGATGCTACAACAGAAGCAAACATGCATCAGCACTCCTGCTGGCCAAAATCATACTGACTGGCAAATAGGTAACTCGTGCTTCTCAAAAGCCATGGTCTATAAAACAACTCTCACACCACCTGATGGTATTAAAAGACATGGCTTAGGCATGATAGCTGATGTCTTCAAGGTGAAATGATTGCATCCAATGCATTCCTTCAGATGTACTGACAGCAAAAACTCCTTGTTCTGCTTCATCCAAGGATTCCATGACCACCTTCCATTCACCCAGGAATCACAATTGCCAACCCTGCCTCTGAGAAAGGCTGCACATATTCAAACAACCTGTACTACCTTTTAGTAGAAGGCTGACATTTTATATTGCTTTAAAAGATGAGCATTTTTGATGTATTTCAAACCATTGACACTGTCCAGTAATGCCGACATACACCCTACACCTATGCTTGTTGTCCACACTCAGATTATTACACCCCAGTCCTCAATGATCTGGCAGATTTGCCACACTGCCTCGTTAAAAACCTAAAACCCATGATGCTATTGTTCGCCAAAGAGAAAGGAAAAGAGAAGTTTCATTCCAGTTCTATGCTTCCATTTTAAAAGGAATATAGTTGGATAACTTATCCATAGATAAAATTAGAATTTATAGCATAGATACAAAGGCATGAGTGTTAAGAAATGGATGAAGTCAATTATATCAATCCCAAGCATCTAAATTGTGCTTGTTTTATAAACTTGAGGATGAGCAGCAAAATTGGCCTGGGTGGAAACTGAACTTGGAACATAAACTGGTATTTTGTCTGCTGCTCTACTTGAACAAAATATGTATATGAAAAAAGGTATTTTGTCTGTTGCCAATCCTATACTGAATATGTCAAAAGAGGGGAGAAGGTCATGGTTGGAATATCAGTTTTAAAAGGGGATAAAGTAAAAGAAGGCATTTCATGGTTTTAGGCTCTAATTTCATAGCTTCATCTAGCTGTGAGATAAATCAATTTAGACAAGGTTGCTGCAGTTTAGTCCAAGGTCAACTTCCATCAAGCAAATCTATGATATAAGGTGTTGCAACCATAACCATTCCTTCTTATTGTATATTAACCCCTTAGCATTTAAACCAGCCATATATGGTCAAAATAATCTACCTATTTTATCTTCAAACTGGCCAGATCCAAACTCTCACATTTACAATATTATTCTAATCAAACAAATAAATATTATTTTAATCATAAACAATCACATCATTGAGACCTCAAAGCTACAAGGTAATGCATGATTAATTCAAAACAATGTGAATAAATAAGCATTACATTTGACAGAGTAGTCTGAATGCTAAAGGGTTAAAGGATTACATTGTTCAATGCATGTATAAGTATGTACAGAGTAATTTGAGAGAGATTTGGTGGCTGTTTCCAGCAAATCAAGTTATTACATACAAGCTTCGTTTTAGCTTGTCAATTGCTGTTTGGACTGAAGCCAACCTGGATTAAACTCAATTGTGATTGAATTCTGAAGAGCAGAGGTCATAGGTAAATTGTGATTGAATTCTGAAGAGCAGAGGTCATAGGTAAATTGTGACTGAATTCTGAAGAGCAGAGGTCATAGGTAAATTGTGACTGAATTCTGAAGAGCAGAGGTCATAGGTAAATTGTGAGTGAATTCTGAAGAGCAGAGGTCATAGGTAAATTGTC
>NC_069002.1:37639346-37639666 GCF_001194135.2 Octopus bimaculoides | reverse complement strand
GAAGAGCAGAGGTCATAGGTAAATTGTGACTGAATTCTGAAGAGCAGAGGTCATAGGTAAATTGTGACTGAATTCTGAAGAGCAGAGGTCATAGGTAAATTGTGACTGAATTCTGAAGAGCAGAGGTCATAGGTAAATTGTGAGTGAATTCTGAAGAGCAGAGGTCATAGGTAAATTGTCAGTGAATTCTGAAGAACAGAGGTCATAGGTAAATTGTGACTGAATTCTGAAGAGCAGAGGTCATAGGTAAATTGTGAGTGAATTCTGAAGAGCAGAGGTCATAGGTAAATTGTGATTGAATTCTGAAGAGCAGAGGTCAT
>NC_069002.1:37638985-37639336 GCF_001194135.2 Octopus bimaculoides | reverse complement strand
AGGTCATAGGTAAATTGTGACTGAATTCTGAAGAGCAGAGGTCATAGGTAAATTGTGAGTGAATTCTGAAGAGCAGAGGTCATAGGTAAATTGTGACTGAATTCTGAAGAGCAGAGGTCATAGGTGAATTGTGATTGAATTCTGATGAGCAGAGGTCATAGGTAAATTATGACTGAATTCTGAAGAGCAGAGGTCATAGGTAAATTGTGATTGAATTCTGAAGAGCAGAGGTCATAGGTAAATTGTGACTGAATTCTGAAGAGCAGACGTCATAGGTAAATTGTGATTGAATTCTGAAGAGCAGAGGTCATAGGTAAATTGTGACTGAATTCTGAAGAGCAGAGGTCATAG
>NC_069002.1:37625355-37637775 GCF_001194135.2 Octopus bimaculoides | reverse complement strand
AAATTGTGATTGAATTCTGAAGAGCAGAGGTCATAGGTAAATTGTGATTGAATTCTGAAGAGCAGAGGTCATAGGTAAATTGTGATTGAATTCTGAAGAGCAGAGGTCATAGGTAAATTGTGATTGAATTCTGAAGAGCAGAGGTCATAGGTACGACAGCAGAACAGGCAGAGAGAAGGAAATGCATGTTTCAAAGTCAGAAAATAGAGCATGTCTGTAATCAAACGAGTCGCCTTTCCTTCGATTTGATCTCTGTATAACAGCTGCACTGTCCCAGATGTGGGGGGGGGGGGCTTTACTTCACTGTGGGTTTCTCCTCAGCTTTGTAGGTGGTAGATAGTAAGATGAAATTAAAGCATTACACTTACCAATATTGTTGTTAATATAGTTTCAGGTGCAGTTGTCTCAAGTATTTCAAGACTTTTGGGGGTGAGTTTGGAAAATGTTGGCTTCCGATTGACTGATGTTACACTCACTGTAACCATAGCAACAGTGGATCTGTTAGAAATAAATTGAAGGCATAAAAACAAGGAGGAAAATAAAATAGAGTGGATGAGTTATGGTTAGGGTGTCAGAGTAACTCACACCAGATCCCCATTTAAGCAGTGAGATGTCCCATAAATTGTTACTGTCATCACTGAACTAAGCGTGTCTTGCAGATCACTGAAATGGCTCAGTTCACTAAATTGAAAGCAAGGTTACATAAATGAACCTGTTCATTTATGGATCAGTCCACTCAACTGAATATAGGAACTGCATTGATACAGGGTTGTCATTTGTCAAGCAAGTTGCAGAAATAGATCAAACCATTTAAGTGAAAAGAGGTACTGCTGCATTAGGTCTGTTACCATAGAGATGGCCTAGTTCTTTTATTTGTAAAATGTGGAGGATTTCAATGATAAGCATACAATTGTCCAATAAACTGAATCCTTACTCATAAAAGAATGGTCTAAGTGGGTGAGTATTCCACAGATTGAATAAGAAAGGGGGGATGGAGGGAGTTAGGGAGGGAGAGAGAGTGAAATCAGCACAGAAAATCGTGGTGATTGTTTTTTGAGGATAGCAAGGGCATGATTCTCTTAATTTTCTGGAAAAAGGCTGCACTTGTGAACAGCAAGTGGGACACTGAGAAAGTCAAGAAGCTTCGAGAAGTCATTAGAAGGAAGAGACCGAACAGCAATCTGAAACAGTTTACACTCATCATAACACTTCATGACCGCTCATGTCTTTGGTGACAAATCAGGAAACTCCCAAGTTGAGCTGGTCAGCGGTTCCCCCATCCACAGTACAACTTGGGTGTGGCATCCTCTGACTTCTACTTGTTCAATCCAATGAAGGAAAGCCTTCATGGATGATGATTTGATGAAACTGAAGAGATGAAAGTGGCTATGAAGAAGTGGATACAAGAGTGCACACCTGAATATTTTACAAAGAGGGTTTGAGAGTTGTGTTTAACAATGGCATCAATGTATGGCTTGTGTTGGAGACTATTTGTATGGAGAAAGAATTACTCTAACAACATTAGCAATTTGAATGACCTGTGTCGATTAATAAAGGGCCATGCCCCATTTTTGCATTACTTCTGGTAATACATGTATGTGTGTGCTCAACTTATATAAGAAACAAACAGAAAATTCACACAAAAGATATGGATGCTGCTCCTCCTTTTCAAATTATCATTCCAAAGATACAATTTCATACTTTTAATGATATATGTGTGTGTGTGTGTGTGTGAGTCTGCATGCATATACATGCCAGTATATATGTATGTGCAAATTAGCAGAATTAGGTTACAAGGAATGCAGTTCAGATTCATCCAAAGAAGAAACACAACTGACGCTATTTTCAGGCAAGTGCAAGAGAAATACTTAGCTAAGAATAAACTATTACACTTGACATTCTTGATCTAGAAGTAGCTTTGATAGCATACCCCACTGTGTGATATGGTGGGCTCTGAGAAGGTAAAGGAAAGACGAGTGGTTGGTGAAAGTTGTACAGGCCACAGATAAAGATGCTTCAGTAAGGTGAGAGTCAACCACAAGTAGAGCTTCATCAAGGATCAGTCCTTAGTCCACTCCTTTTTATCATTGTTTTTCAGGCCATAACAGGAATTCAAGACCAGCAACCCTTCAGAACTACTATATGCTGATGATTTTTCCCTCATAGCAGATTCCATATCAGAGTTAGATGAGAAATTCTATGTGTGAAAGCAAAACCCGGAATCTGAGGGCCTTAAGGTTAACATAGCAAAGACTAACATTCTAGTAAGCAGCAAAACTGATGGGACCCTATCTCCATCAGGTAAGTGGGGCTCTGTTTGATTATTTCTAAGAAAATGTAGACAGGAATTCCATACAGTGTGCCCAATATAAGCTATGGACACACAAGAGCTGCAGTGGAATAAGAGGAAGGTTATCAGAGAAGATAATGTTTGTGTGTGGAAGATGCACAGGATCCATAAGAACTATAGAGACTTGGGAAATTAATTCTTTCAAATGTTCTGGTGGCTCATTACAGGGAGTTGATAATTTCTGCCACCCAGGCAACCAAATTTGTAGTGGGGGAGGATACACAGAGAGTGTGAAAGCTAGAATAAGAAGAGGATGGAGGAAATTCTGTTGGCCATGAAAGGTTTCTCTCTGTAAGTGAAGGGAAGATTGTATGATGCATTACACAGACAGAGATTCTACATGGTAGTGAGATGTGGACCCTGAATGCAAAGGACATGTGATGGTTAGAAAGGAATGAGGGTAGAATGCTCCACTAGATGTGTAATGTAAGTGTACATGTTTGACAGAGTGCCAGTTTTCTGAGAGAGAAGTTAGGCATAAGAGGAATGGGTTGTTGTGTGCAAGAGAGAAGACTGCACTGGTTTGGTCATGTGAAGTGAATGGATGCCGACAGCTTCATAAAAAAGCGCTGATCTCTCAAAGTAGATGGAACATGTACAGGTGGGAGACCCAGGAAAACCTGGGATGAAGTACTGAAGAACGACTTCAGGACACTAAATTTTCCAAGTGACAAAGGACCGAGATGCCTGGCACTTTGCTGTACTCAAGGAGATCTGCACTCTGCAGCAGAAGTGTTAAGACTGGTCCTTCTTCTGGTGGTGTAAAGCACTCATGATGGTACCATATAAAAGTGCCCATGCAGTGCCACATAAAAGTGCCCATGCAGGGGCCATGTAAAAGCGCCTAAACTGTGCCACATAAAAGTGCCCATGTGGTGCCTCATAAAAGCACACTCTGTAAGTGATTGGCATTAGGAAGGGCATCCAGCTGTAGAAACCATGCTAAATTAGACTGGAATCTGGTGCAGCTCCACAGCTTTCCAGCTCTTGTCAAACCATCCAACCCATGCCAGCATGGACAACGGATGATGATGATGACGGTGATGATGATGTATGAGTGTGAGCATTTGTGGATCATTGTGTATCTATGTATGTGTGTCAATATATCTTTATGTGTATGTATGCATGTAGGTTTGTGTATATCTGTATAAGTGTATGTGTGAACTTACCAATGAAGGTGTATGTGTACTTGTGTCTTTGGAATACTCAACCGTTTATACTGTATTCAGTTCAGTTGACTGAACAGTTTTATCAGTTCCGTTGTCAAAACTGATAAAGATCTATTTACTTACCCATGTGTGTGTGTGTGTGTGTATATATATATATTTACCATGTGCTTGTTGTTATGGGCATATATACATATACACACATGTGGATATAAATATTCCATAAATTTGTTTATTACAATAACAGCAATAGCAACAATGACAAACAGACAGGCTAATGAAGGAACCTCGGTATTGTTATATTCATAGCAGCTTGAGCAACTTGCAATAAATAGCAAAACCACCCAAGGCTGTCCTTGGTCCTTTGATACAAACTTCCTGTTTTAAAGAAACCTAAATAAAAAGTATCCATCAAAATATGTTAAATTACACTGTGGAACATGATTTTTGTCCTTGGGTAGCAACTATTATTTCCTATTTGCTTACCCCTAGAAAGTATGAAAAATGACTAATATTTCCTTCAAACTTTGCTTTCTTTTTTTACATAAAAAATTAACATTTTGTTAGTCTTACTAACAACCAGCTCCTTAATAATGTGAAAGTTATTTTACTAAATACTTCATTATTTTCAAAATAAATTGAAACGAAGTCAATGTGTTTCCATAAAAAGGATTACACATAAAAAAAAACCTCTTTAAAAATTAAGATAATGAAATGAAGCAAAAAGTAAACATGAAGAATAAAAAATACCTTGGAAAAGTTGCTCCATCATGGCCAATGACATTAAAGTTGTAACTGTCTGTTGGCAAGGGGCCAGAGACAGAAAGATTGCCAGACTTTGAATCAATTTCAAAGGGGACATTCTTAGTAATTATCTCATAAGTTACTTTGCCATTTATACTTTTGTCCTCATCTGTGGCTGTTATCTGTTTGCAATAGAAAAGAGATCAGAGGAGGTGAAATAAGATGATGATAATATTTTCTCAGAAAGCCATAAGGACACAGACTTTGTATTGGAGTATAAGCAATTCTGTCAACCTCAGTACATAAAGTGATAGTTTATTTTACCAGCCCCTGGCAATGAAGGTCAAAGCAGAAATGGAAGGATTGATACTTGCTGCACAAGATCAACGCCTGACCACAGACACCTATAAAAGTGAAATAAGGGAAACAAGGTCTAACACCAATTGCAGAATGTGCAACCAGCATGAGATAGTTGACCACTTTATCTATGGTTGTCCAGTAATAACCAAATCTGAATATATATATTCAGTCATGACTGAGTAAGTAGTTTTATCCACTGGAGAATATGCCAACACTACAACATAAAAACAAACAAGGAATGATATAAACATGTAGCAAACAAGGTACATGACAATGACCAGGGCACAATCATCTGGGACATGCCTGTTCAAACTGACAAAGAAATCAAAGCTAATCATCCAGACATAATAATCAAAGACTGGGAAAAAAAAAAAAAATACCTGCTTACTGATAGACATTGCAGCCTCTTCTGACCAAAAGAAATGAAATAACTGTTGAAGTACAAAGATCTTGAAATTGAAATCTTCAAGATGTGGAGCATGAAGGTGAAAACAATACCAGTAATAATCAGAGCATTGGGTATGATAAATAAAAAACCATAGAAGCTATACCCAGCCCTGCTGGGAACAACCCACATCCTATGCAAGACACTATCAATTCATTAGTACAGCCCAAATAAAACAATCCACAAACACAAAACACACTCTGTGTAGTAAATATCTATTAAAATAAACCACCCCAACAATATGTGCACTACAGGTGAGATGCACAACAGAGCAACACACAATGCTGCACACAACTCAGCAACACAGGCGCTGCAGGTGATGCAGTAGAAATCTGCCAGAAACTAGCAAATGTCGACTACTACTACTACTACTACTTATAATAATGATTATAATGATTTCAAATTTTGGCACAAGGCCAGCAACTTCGGGGGAGGGAGTAAGTCGATTAGAACCAATACCAGTACTCAACTGGTGCCTATTTTATTGACTCTGAAAGGATGAAAGGCAAAGTTGAACTCAGAACTGTAGAGAGGGACAAAATCCTGCAATGCATTTCACCCAGCACACTCACAATCCTGCCAGCTCACCACCTTAATAATAATAATCTTTTCTGCTAAAGGCAAAATAAACTTGACTGATACTTTATTTTATCAACCCCAGAAATGTGGAAGGCAAAGTTGACTTTGACAGGACTTGAACACAGAACATAAAGAGCCACAATAAATACTATAGGGCACATTTTTTGAAGCTCTAATGATATCACCAATCTACCTCCCACATAATACAAATAATAATGGTGATAATAATGACAAAAGGATTAATTTATTATCCAAAAGGTAATTTATATTACAATAAGAGAAGAATAAAACAAAGAGAGGAAACAGTGGAGAAAAATTAATGAATCATACTCACTGTAGCAAAGATCTGTCCAGCCTTGGTTGTCAAAGGAATATTGTATACATATGATGTGTTTGCAAAGACTGGATTGTGTGTATTTTCATCAACAACTTTCACAACTATATTATGTGTTTGACTTTTATGTCCCTCATTTGTGTTGTTTTCCTTTGCATAAACCTTTAACCATAACATTGACATTGAAAAGAGAAAAGACACAAAAGAAAATTAGAGATTAAAGGTATTCTCTGTATAGAATACACTTTGTAGTACTCAAGAGATTTGAACTTGCATGGGTGGAGGAGTAAATGTAAGGACAAGCAAGATGGGCAAATCAATATATACAAAACATATTAAATACATTTAATACAATAACTGTACATATGTATACATATAAAAAAAAGTCTGACTTACACAGAATATAAATGATATCAAGAATTAAAAGGGTTGAATAATAACAGTTTTACAAGTGCAACAGAAGTTTCTGGGGGTTTGGTGGTCCAAAATAATGAATGTAATTTTGATTTCCATCATCAGACTCGCCGTCTTCATGAAAAAATTTTACATTTGAGGTGTTGACAAAATGGAGTTTAAAGATGGAATGATTTCATGGAGAACTAAGTGTATTAGAAAGAGGAGTTGGGGGAGGTTAGATAGAGAGTAGTGGGAGGAGAAAATAGAATTCAGGGTTAGGGTTAATAATAAAGCCAGTGAAGGTGGGAGGAAGGGAAGGGATGGTTTAGGTAGTATGTGAATGATGACCTTTGTGTTAGTTTATATGAAGGCTATAGAGTTAAAGGTTGAAATAGTGAAGGCAGAGAGAAGAGAGCTAAATACTATGACCTCAGATCTAATCACCCCAAACATTCTAATGAAAAAGACACAACCTAAAGTCCCACAAAAACCCACCTCCAAACTCTGTATTGGCTAATTTTGAGAAAGATCTACTACATATGTTAAAAAACATTAAATTCTCTAATTATACTTACGCTTTCCAGAAAGAACTATCCAAAATTACATCTAAAATAAGGATTTCACCACACCTGCACGTCTCTTCAGACAAAACTGGCAATCTTTACTCCCTTTCCTTGAAAATATATACTAATCCCAATTCAAAGAAACTAAACACAAATTATAAACATGCATATAGAGATGTAAGCTCATCACTGATCTAAATTTACTAAAGAGAATTCAACCACATTACACCTAAACCCTCCCCCACTTCACTTTGAAGGACCACAAACCCAACTTCTACTCTAAGCTTTCCATGAGACCCATCTGCAACAATAAATCCGGCTTAGTAAATGCATTATTGACTGTATTCTACCCCTTGTTAGACCTAACATTACGTTTCCACTCTGGAATTGCACAGGAGACGTCATCACTTGGTTTCACTCTCTTCATGATAAACAACACACCAATTTCCTTCAGTATGACATCTTAAATTATTATTCATCAATATCACCAATTCTCTTAAACAAAGCCTTAATCTTCGCTCGAAAATATGCTCCAATCTCCCAATCAGACATCAGTATCATCCTGGCTGCAAGGAAGGCTAATTCACTGTGGACTCAGCGATTAATAATGATGTTGGTAGATGTAGTCCATCACAAATGCGGTTATACCACTTAATATGGGATGAGACATATCACTTAACATAGAACAGCACTTAACATAGGATGAGACGAGCCTCCTTCATCAGAGTAGAGAAGATCTTACATTTCAGATCTTAATGCAGAGAAGTTGGACTTTGGCATTGTAAATTACACAAACAGCAGAATGGAGTACCACTGCATAGTACCAAAAATCCCAACATTGTCACCAGGACACAGAATCAGATACTGCAACAGTTTGCATTTCAAGGGCCCACAGCTCTTCAATATCCTCCCCAAAAAGCCTGAGAGACCTACAAGGGGTGAATGTAGGTGTTGTCAACACAAAACTGGATCTCCTGTGAAGAGTTCTGGATAAACCAACCTTGCATCAAGAAATGCAGATGAGGACAACAGCATCAAACCCCACTCAATCACCATATGCTATATATCGGAGGTTTAGTGTAAGTGTAGTAAGGCTAACAGTGGTGCCCCAGCATGACCAAAGCTCTTGAGCTGAAACTAGTTAAATATAGATAGATAGCTAGATTGATAGATATAGGTGTGTGTATGTGTATATATATATATATATATATATATATATATATATATACAGGGTATGTATAGCATTTGAGGACATACCTTTTTTGTGTCATTGCTGCACTTTTCGCTAACTCTGTAAAATCTTTATTTCAGAAAATAACAATGGCAGACCCTCAGCTTACTCAAGAAATGAAGAGGCATGCTGTTATTGTGTTTATAAAGGCTGAGCATAGCGATTTAGAAATATTTCAATTTTTAAAAGTTGCCAGATCTTTCGTCTACAAAGTTTGTAAGGAGCTAGAGACTGAAGATGGAAACGTATCACCAGTATCAAAGTATAAAAAGCATTCTAAATGCCCTGAAATCATCAGAAGACCTGAATTTATCCAACAAGTTCAGTAGACCATTGATTACAATCCCAGAAAGTCCATGAGGTCAATTGCAAAAGATCTCGATGTGTCAGAAAGAACAGTCAGAAATGTTGTCCTCGAAGACATCAGATATAAGTCTTGTATGATGAGAAAAGGTCAATTTGTCAGAAAAAGCAAAAACAAAATTGACTACATCAAATCTAAAAGGCTCTTATAAAAACTGAAAAATTCAGTAGAAGAAGATTTGATTTGATTTTTCTCAAACGAGAAAAACTTTGACCAAGATCAAAAAGTTAACAGAAGAAATGACAGATGGTTATGTGCAGACCCTTCTGAAGTTCCAAGTGTTATTTATGTATACAAAATTTCCTGCAACTGTCATGGTTTTAGGGGTTGCCAGCAATGAAAGACATGTGATGCCTCCTTACTTCTTTCCACAAGGTCTTAGAGTTAACTCTGCTACCTACATTGAGGTCCTAGAAATAATTATTAAGCAAAAAAAAAAAAAGGAAGGAAAGAAAGAGCTCTAATTAAAAAAAATGAAAAATTGTAGTTTGGTGAATATTTACCTTGAGAGTCAGAGGGAAGCTTGCAAGATGCTGCTGAATAGGTTGACTCAGAGTTACTAGACCTGAATCTTTGTGAATTTGAAATATTGGATACTTTCCATCGAAATGGTATGTTAATTCATCCTAGAAAGAGAGAGGGAGAGAGAGAGAGATGTGGATATTAAATATTGAAGAAATAATGTAAAAGATAGTAAATAAATGTGTCACATTTGATTGACTTTATTGAGTTTTCAATTACAGTAATTTTAATTCAAAGGGCCAGTTTTGACACATACTATGTCATGTTGATTCTGTCTGAGAATTATGTTAATGGTAACAAGTGTCCCTGGAACACTCAACCACTTTTATGTTAATTCAGCAGGTTGAACAACTGGAATACTCATTGTTCAAACTGACAAGGAAACCATTTATTTTACATTTATTCTGTTAGAAGCATTCAGTTCAGGTCTTTGATTAGAGGAGACCTTCTTCCCACTGTCCCTATGTTGGAGGCATTGAAAATCGATTAAGGGTGCTGCCCTTCTTCCTTTTGACTAAACCATTGAAAAAAACAGAAATCTTTCTGGTAATGTGGGGAACAAAGGCAATACAGAATGTGTGTTGTACTGAATTAATTTAAATACAATGTCTACAGTCGATTTTTGGTGCCAAAAGATTATTCACTCAGTCAAAGAATCTGTGTATATTGTCAAGAAAATATAAAAAATAACTTTTGCTGACCTGATCCACATAACTTGTAAGTACAACAACAACCGCAACAAATCAACAATTATCAATTAACGTCTGTTTCCCATGCTGGCATGGGTTGGATGGTTTGACTGAAAACTAGTAAGCCGGGGAGCTGCACCAGATTCCAATTTGATTTCTATGGCTGGATGCCCTTTCTAACACCAACCACTCCAGGAGTGTAGTAAATGCTTTTTTATGTGCCACCAGCATGACACTGGCAATAGCCATGACTACAATTTGACTTGGCTTGACGGGTCTTCTCAAGCATGGCATATTGCCCAACATTTGAAGGGTGCATTTTACATGCTACTGGCATGAGTGCCGGTTGTGCATCGGCCACAATTTCACTTGGCTTGATGGGTCTTCTCAGGCATGGAGTATCGCCAAAGGTCTCAGTCACTTGTCATTGCCTCTGTGAGGCAACAGCAATAATGACAAAACTCAAACAGTCTGTCCCATATTAATCATACAAAAAACAAAAACAATCCATGGACTGTCCTGAGTCATCTCCAGCAAAACTGATTCAGGAGTCACCCTGAGCAGCCTCTAATGAAAGTGATCTCTAGATCAACCCCAAGTGACCACTAAAAGTGACCCCCAATTAAAGTGATGCACAGGGCAACCCAAGAGAGAAATTCTCCCCCAAATTTAACTGAAGGCTGAAAAAAACAATAAAGAAGCCATTGCAAATTTACCAGCCTACTAGAAACAGAAGCCACATCTACCTCAAGTCGCATCCTTCAAAAACTGAAAGCACACATTGAAAAAAATGTAGTCCTCAATGAAAAAAAAAAATGTAAGATGGTCATGACTGAAATGCATTTGATCATAAGTTGCTTGTTCAACCAGGTCTGTCCTGAGGCCTAAACAACAACAATTGCAACTAGACACAGAACTGAAGAAAGAAATTCGAGAAGATTAAGAACCAATGAAAATCTAAGTAAAAAATCAGACAAAACTTACATCGTCGTGGGACTGCACAAGCACCACAGGAGAGTTTATAGGCAAAACTTCAGTGATGTTTACCTCAGAAGGTGTGTTTATGATAGTAGGATAACCATCGTTGCCTCTCAGAATACTAACTAACAGGTAACTTTCATCAAATGTGTCGTTCTCTCTATCCTTCTTGAAAGCCTGAAAGTAGGAAGAAATTAATTTTACTATCATTACTATTTTTATTAATTACTATTTAAAAGAAATCATTATTATTTTCATTATAAAAGAAATCACCATAATAATAATAATGATAATAATAATAATAATAATAATAATAATAATAATAATAATAATAATAGTAGTAATAATGATAATGATTATGGATAAGGAAAAGCGAAGCTACTTATTGGCTCATCATGCCCATTTGACTCCAGGATCATAAAGAAAAAGGAAGGAAAAAAGTAGATTCCTTTAAAATTTGAAATAGGAAGAATTTGGAGCCTGCAAACAGTAAAGATTGTGCCTATAATAATTGATGCGTTGGGAACAGTAAGCTAAGATCTAGACAAATGGCTGAAGGAGATTGGAATAGAATGGCCGGTAGAGCACCTACAGAAAGTTTGTCTCTTAGGGACAGCAAGGATTATCAGGAGGGTTCTAAGCACTTGAAAGACCGCTGAAAACTTAAGGTTTTTGGTAGTAATCTGTTACCACCATAAATCCTACCAGGAATAAGACTAAACTTGAGCCAAACCAAAACAATGGCTTAAATGTCTCATTTAAATGTTGAAATAAGTTCTTTTCCTTCTCTATAAAATACTATCATCATCATCATCATCACGATCACCATCATCATCATTATTATTAAGGCAGCAAACTGACAGAATCGTTATCCAAGGTGGGCATACTTTGCTTACAATTAGTGGCATTTCGTCTGTCTTTACGTTCTGAGTTCAAATTCTGCCAAGGTTGACTTTGTCTTTCATCTTTTCAGGATCGATAAAATAAGCCCCAGTTGAACACTGGGGTCAATGTAATCGATTTATCCCTTCCCCCAAAATTGCTGCCCTTGTGGCAAAATTTGAAACTGTTATTAATATTATTTCTTTTTATCACAGGTTTTGTTGGAACTCTTGGAATCTTGCATACATAGCGGGCTTACTGCCTACAGCCTACAGTACCATGCTATCTGTTCTTTTCATTTATCTAATACTTTCCTGATTATTCTGGTTGTGTCAAGGAGGTAAACCTTTTGTAATAGTTCTACTGGGCACTCTTTTCCAATTTCCTTTATATTCCTCTTTGTTATTATTATTATTATTTGTTGGGTCACAACAATTTGTTTGACTTTTGCTTTGTATTTGTACAAGTTGGCTCCAAGTCTCACCCAGAGACCACAAGAGACAACAAGTTAGAAGTTCGTGTTTGTGTTATGCCTACGGAGTGCTGGAGCCATGGGAAAAGAGCACAGGCTAAGCTAAGTGCAACTAAGAAGGACATCCAGCAGTACAAGTAGTGCCGAAGCAAACATAGATACTCAGCACAGTCCTTCGATTAATCAGATCTTGTCAAACCATCCAATTCATGACAACAGAAAAACAGATATTAAAAGATGATGATGATGATGATGGTGATATCAAGTGAAAGTGCATGGACGTGCATTTTCATACTTTTATGCTTATATATATATATATATATATATATATATATATATATATAT
>NC_069002.1:37624493-37625338 GCF_001194135.2 Octopus bimaculoides | reverse complement strand
AATAGATACCAGGGTAGCAAAGGTCACAAAATAACTGTGGTGTAACTCCTGTTTGTGAGGCAGAAACTCCTTGATATTTTGGGTATTTGAGTATATATGAATTTAAAGAATGGAGTAAACGCATGTTATAACTGCATACTTTTATTCTGACATATGTTTCGAAGAATTACAATTTATGCGATCCATAGGAATCTGCGATGTTAAAAATGTAAACTTCTCCTCAGGGAAATGTATGGGAACCAGCTTGAACTTAAGACATTATAACCGAGTATGAGAATTATAGTTGGATAAGGTTATAACGTAATTCATTTGAAGAAACCGTTGGAGATTAGGACGCTACCAGATAGTACGTTGGACAAGAAAGGAAGAAGAAAAAAAAAAAGAAGAAAAGGAAAAAAGAAAAAGAGAAGGAAAATTCTGAGTGTAGAGTTGGGAGTAGATATGATGATATAAATCCAATAAAGAAATTTTGGAGAGGAATGTTATGTAATAAAAAGGCATTATAAATGGAGTTAATCTTGTGTTTCTATGAAAACATTGAGATGAATGTATATAATCATTTATACTTATGTGTATGTGCATATATATACACAAACAAACCCACATATGCTCCAATAAATACATATATATGCATATCTATATACATATGTACATATACACACATACACACATATATATGCATACATACACATATATACGCACATACATACATATACATAAGCACATACATATACATACATGCATACATAAACGCTCAACCACACCTATATATATATATATATATATATACACATATACACACACATACACATATACACACACACACACACACATATACATATATA
>NC_069002.1:37622898-37623845 GCF_001194135.2 Octopus bimaculoides | reverse complement strand
ATAATAATAACAATAAAAATAAAAATACACATATATATATATATATACACAAAAATCGGATCTTTTTTAAAACGGGGGCCACATTTTTCATTAACGAAACACTTTGAAACTTGGAACACTGGTAGAATGTGTCATATAAAACATCTTTTTCTCTTAGTCTTCTTTAAAAAAAAAGAAATCCCTAAGTTATTCCATGTTAAAGTTGTCGTATTTCTGTAATTTCAACCAATCACTGACGTCCATTCAGCCGATATACATTAAGTGCCGACTACATAAACAAACGGAGGGATGCACACCGAAAAAACAATAGCGCCACACAACAACACACATACATAGACACCCCTCATAACATATGTGGCTGTAGAGATAGG
Source organism: Octopus bimaculoides (assembly GCF_001194135.2). Classification (NCBI taxonomy): domain Eukaryota; kingdom Metazoa; phylum Mollusca; class Cephalopoda; order Octopoda; family Octopodidae; genus Octopus; species Octopus bimaculoides. The sequence goes on along the minus strand of NC_069002.1, from coordinate 37,623,474 downwards.
AACAAATGCAATTTCTCCAATAGGTGTAAGACAGATAATATAGTTTACCAATGTGATATACAAACAAATAGCCACACTAAATCTTATATTGGGGGAACGAGTTACCAAATACGTTTAAGATATAATGAGCACCTAGCTAGTTTTAAAAACAGAAATAAGGCAAATTCTACAGGGCTTAGTAGGTATATCTGGGAACTAAACGACAATAAGATAGAATATAAACTAAAGTGGCACATACTAAAAGTAGCTAATTCCTATAACCCAACTAACAGACGGTGCAATCTCTGTGTAACAGAATGCCTCGAAATCCTAACATCTAAGAACGAATTATTAAACAGGAGATATGAATCTAGTCTAATCTGTCTTCACGCTACTAAATACTCATTCTCTAAGTATAATTAAATGTATAATACATTACACTTCCTAAGCAAAACTAAATATGTATAAAATAGCTTTACTTCTAAGTAGATATGAATAAGACAAAAGTTAGCCCCCTTTTCACCTAAATTTAGGGTTGCTTCCCTGTACTAACACCGCCGGTGCTATAAAAACACAGCGCATCCAGCAATCACAAAC
>NC_069002.1:37617756-37621878 GCF_001194135.2 Octopus bimaculoides | reverse complement strand
ATATATATATATATTTATATTTATTTATTTATATATATATATATTTATTTATTTATTTATTTAAGCTGGTTCACTTACCTTCAATGTTGCTGTGAAGTTTTGATGGTCTTTCCTTGACACTGGCTTTTTGATGGTCAGTTTTGGGGATGCAGAGTCAAAATCAAAATAGTCAAAGAACGATGGTTGTAATGCTGGAATTTTAGAAGAATACTTTATTAGAACTGCAGCAGGGTATGTAGAAAATAATAATAATGATAACAACAACAACAATAATAATGGTTTCAAATTTTGGCACAGGGCCACCAGTTTCACAGGGAGGAGGTTAAGTTGATGGCACTGACCCCAGTGCTCAATAGTTACTTTATCAACCCCAAAAGGATGAAAGGTAAAGTCAAAATCAGCAAAATTTGAACGCAGAACGTAACAGACAAAATGCCATTAAGTATTTTGGCAATGTGCTAAAGATTATGTCACTTTATTATTATTATTATTATTATTATTATTATTATTATTAAGGATGATGATGATGATGAAGATAAAATGCCCTGATGCAGTTCCAGGCAGTGGCTTTCATGGCTTCTCATCTTAACTGATTGGAAGTGTTACCATGTACATTGTTTTGTCTTGGTATAGAAGATGGGCTACAGCAAATATTCTACCTGATACCACAGATTTGCTTGCCAGTTGTTTGACCGTAACCTGTCGAGCATGGCTGATGATATGTGCATCTCTGATCACGAGCAGAAGCAGTGAGGGAGCAACAGAGCCATGTGTTGAGAGGAATTCTTTGGGGTTTGGATAATTCACCTCTGGAAACATGGGTGTTTTGTTCAACATCCTTAAACAAGCCTTATTCAGGGACCTTTTGAGTGGGATGGGCTACTGGACCTGAAGATAGTTTCTGTTACCTAGGTGAGCAGATTAACAATGGTGGAGGAAGCTCTAAAAGTATTGTTTCTAGAATAAGAATTGGGTGGAGGAAGTTCAGAGAGCTATTACCTCTGTTGGCAACAAAAGGACTCTTTCTTCCAGAGTGAAAGGTAGACTATATGATGCTTGTGTGTGAACAGCTATACTCCATGGTAAGGAGACATGGCTTCTGAATGCAGAAGACATGTGCAGACTGGAGAGAAATAAAGGTAGTATGTTCCGATGAATGTGCAACATCAGTGTGCATGTATGACAAAGTGCAAATGTATTGAGAGAAAAGCTGGACATAAGAGGAATCAAATGTAGCATGAAAGAGTGAAGACTACATTGGTTTGGAGATGTGATGTGTATGAATGAGGACAGCTGCATAAAGAAGTGCTGATAGATACACTTACAGCATTCACACTCACACATTTCTATACTTACACACACTCATATACATACACTAAAAATGTTGGCATTTGAACTTACCATACACAAGCTTATAGAGAACATCTTCTCCAGTACTGCCTACCTCCAGATCTGTAACATTAAGTTGTGGAAATATCTCAACTGTCCCAGTTTTGGTTTGCTGGAGGAAAAAGACAAATCATAAAAGAATTATATGTAATATAATGATGATGATTAAAATTAAAAATACATAAATAGCAGCAGCAGTAATAACAATAACAATAATAATCATTTGTTTATTTGTCACTTGGGCGATAAATGAATGAATATTACAAAGTGAAGTTACAAAAACCATAACGACTTATACAAGATTAATTTTTTAAAAAGTCACGGCAAACAATAGCACACAAATAGGGTTAAATGAGATATCTCAGTGTAGGGGCAGTTATCCTAAGATCAATCAATGAACCCCATAGATCTAAGATTACATTGGCTATCAAGAGCAAATGCTGTCTATCAGCTGTAATCCCTAGCCTACAGTGTGACTCTGGTGAATGGGTATGCTGCGAGTAGACCCATTCTGATATAATCTCATGTAGTCTTATCTAACATGGATGTGGGTCACCCACATTGTTAAGTGGAACACTTAAAAATTTGTGAACTTTCAACATGAAACTGTTAGTATCATAGCTAATTCACAAATAAGAAATATAGTTATCCACCACATGCAGTGTTGAGCACTCATTTTCACTGTTCAATGCATGTGTGTGTGTGTGTGTGAGAATATATATATCATCATCATCATCTTTTAACGCCCACTTTCCATGCTGGCATGGGTTGGACAGTTTGACTGAGGGCCAGTGAACCAGAAGGCTGCACCAGTCTCCAATCTGATCTGGAAAAGTTTCTACAGCTGGATGCCCTTCCTAACGCCAACCACTCTGAGAGTATAGTGGGTGCTTTTACGTGCCACTGGCATGAGGGCCAGTCAGGCAGTACTGGCATCAGCTATGATCAAATGGTGCTTTTTACATGCCACCTGCACAGGAGCCAGTTCGGCGGCACTGGCAATGACCACGCTTGAACGATGGTTTTTTTGTGCCGGCATGGGAGCCAGTCAGCGGCCCTGGCAACAATCATGCTCAAATGGTGCTTCTAATGTTCCACTGGCACAGGTGCCAATCAGGCGGTACTGTCATTGGCCACGACAGCGATTTCACTTGCCTCAACAGGTCTCCGCAAGCATAGTTTATTGTCCAATGATTGAAGGGTACTCTTAAATGGGCTGGTTATACAGCAGAGGCATAGGCCACGGTTATGGTCCCATTCCAGTCTTACCAATATAGTGCTCTTTACATTGTGAGCAAGTTGCACAGTAATTTAAGTTTTTTGTTTAGCATGTTTGCATTGACTTTGAAAATCTCATTGTTTTTAAAGGAGATTTTGTCCACCCACTTCAATGTATTCACAGCTTCCACATTGAGGCTCCCTACATTTTTAACTTGCATTGTTTCAATGTTAGATGTAAATTTCGTCTTGGTGAGTAGTTTTTTAATGTTTGGTGCATGACATCTGCTATATATTATTTATGAGTCTTCTATGAGTGCATTCATTTTGGGGGATTGCTGGAGAATTGGGAGATATTATTTGGCAGCTTTCACAATAGTGAAGTTCCTTGGGTTGTAAGTGATGACAAAAGGGATGACTGTTTTGTCCTTTTTTCTTTTTGGCTTGTTTTTCTCAGTGTTGTCACTGGAATGTTCTGGGTCTTGGAGATGGCTGTATCGATAAGGTTAATCCTTGTCTTTTAAGGAACCATTTTAGTTCATGTAATCTTTTTTTTCCTGTAGTGTGGGCTGTGTTACTGTGGTGCAGATTCATCTTTCCATGTTAAAGGAAATGTTCCTTTTGGTGTGTGAGGGGTGGTGTGCTGATCAGAATTTTAAGTATTGGTGTGTGTCTGTTGGTTTGTAAAATAAGTCTGTTTCAATATTTTCCCCTTCTTTAATGATAAGGATGTTCAGAAATGGTAGCTCCTTTCTACTACATTCCATAGTGAATTGTATTGCTTCATGAAGCCTGTTTATGATTTGGAGGTCTTCTTGGTTTCTATGCCAGAAGATGAAGCAATTGTCCAGGTAACAGTTCCAGTTGTGTGTATATAGGAAATGGATTGAAAAATGTTTTAAAAGACTTACCTCTTTGACTTGAGAAAAGTAGATTTTATTTTGGAATTGCACACCTTCATCATTAGAATTTTGAACATTTATATACAAAGTCGTAGTTGCTTTGAAGGAGTTAGTACACTGAGCATCCCTTCCACAATCCTGAAATAAAACAAAGTATGAGAAGAGTTTTATTAAGTAAAATGTGTAAAGTAAATATATGTTAAGGCATTTTCATCATCTTGTTTTAGTTTAGGCTTTCATTAGCCCTAGATTGAGAAGACCTAGAATCAAATGTACTCAAGTCATGATAACCTAGTCTTTTACTCACAATGAATCTAAGACTAAATGACTGAATGTGTCTTTTGTATTTTAAAGAGAAGTGTGTGTGTGTGTGTTATATGAGATTTTGCTGTGACTTTAAGCAATGAAATTATTCTATAGAACCAAAGACACAAAGGAGAATGCATGAAACAGATACATACATACATACACATATATATATATATATGTATATATGTACAAGAAGAGAATTACATAGTACATGCATTTGCTCACAAACACACACATGCATACATAAACACATATATAATGTGTGTGTGTATATATATATATATATATATATATATATATATAT
>NC_069002.1:37616374-37617300 GCF_001194135.2 Octopus bimaculoides | reverse complement strand
TATATATATATATACTTTATTTAAAAGCAGCAGAAATATAACAAAAGACTGTTACTCTGAGTTTCACGTTCCCGTTCATTGGACAGTTTTGTTAGAAAATAAAAAAATAAAGCATATTACTCTACCTCCGGTATATATATATATATGTGTGTGTGTGTGTGTGTGTGTGTATAAAAATTTAATAATGAGGGTAGAAATTGATATTAATCAATTAAAACCAGTGGCCTAGCATATTTAAAAAATCTAAAGATTAAAATTATATTACATACAAAATTAAGAGGAATGACCACCAAAGTGGACTCCTATATGCTAGAAATAGCCTAACCACGAACAGTATGTTCTCAAGAAAAAAATGTGTCTAGTTCTGGAAATTATATTTTGTAACCGACAGACTGCACTGATGATCCTGCAGATATTTACATGTGTAAATATTAACAGGTGAAACCATTGGTACGTAGGTAATCCTTTTTTTAATTTTTACAGTCTGGCGTTTTGCTGAAATTTTTTTCTTGAGAAAAAATTTTTGTGGTTAGGCGATTTGACATCTATTTGTAGCATACAGGAGTCCACTTTGGTGGTCATTCCTCTTAATTTTGTATGTAATATATCATCATCATCATCATCATCGTTTAACGTCCGCTTTCCATGCTAGCATGGGTTGGACGATTTGACTGAGGACTGGTGCAACCGGATGGCTACACCAGGCTCCAATCTAATTTGGCAGAGTTTCTACAGCTGGATGCCCTTCCTAACGCCAACCACTCAGAGAGTGTAGTGGGTGCTTTTACGTGTCACCCGCACAAAAACGGCCACGCTCGAAATGGTGTCTTTTATGTGCCACCCGCACAAGAGCCAGTCCAGGGGCACTGGCAACGATCTCGCTCAAAAACCCTACAAGGCCAGTCAGGCGGTACTGGCAACGGTCA
>NC_069002.1:37602978-37612978 GCF_001194135.2 Octopus bimaculoides | reverse complement strand
CAGCAGTCATGGCCCGTGTTTCACTGCCATGTAGCATGGCATTTCGCACACATGCATCATGCAGACTACCTTTTACTCTGATTGAAAGGCCCTTAGTTGCCGGCATAGGTAGGAACTCTTCGAACTTTGCCCAGGCTATCCTTATTCTAGCAGCTACCCTCTAGGAGCATCCACCCCCACTACAGACTTGGTCGCCTAGGTAGCGGAAGCTATCAACTACTAGTTTTTCCCCCTGGCATGTGATGGAATCTGTTTTCTGTACCTCTTCAGTGTTTATTTCTCCTGTGCATCTGCCACACACAAAAGCTATCTTCCCAGTTAACCTTCCTTTGATATTGCTGCACCTCATATGTGTCCATAGCTTACACCAGGTTTCTACCTATTGCTTTTCTATAGATCAAGCAGGACTATCTACCTGAAGGGGTTTGTGATTTGTCTGTCTTCCTATTTACCAGGACTTTTGGTTTTCGCTAAATTGACTCCAAGGCCCTTCGATTCTAGACCTTGCGTCCACCCACTAAACTTCGTCTCCCAGGATCAGCCCTGTCTTGAATTCCTGTTATTGCCAGTAGGACTATGATGAATAAGAGGGGGGGGGGCTGAGAACTGATCCTTAGTGAACCCCTACTTCTACCCAGAATTCTTCACTATATTCGCTGCCAACCCTCACCTTACTGACAGCATCCATGTACAGGGCTTGTACAGCTCTTACTAACCACTCATCTATCCCTAGTTTCTGCATCGCCCACCGGATAACGGATTGGGGGACCCTGTCAAAAGCTTTCTCCAAGTCAACAAAAGCCAAGTACACTGGACAATGTGGATTTACACAACAATATTAAGTATAGATCAAATCAATCTAAAAGAACTCATGAAAAATTTCAAAGGGCAGTGAAATTAAGAGCAGAGAGTGTATATGTGTTGAGCTTCAGATGTATAAACTTCTTATGGACAACTATACAGAAAGAGTTTCAACAGATTGGTAAGAATGACTGATGTTGATACAATAATGAATACTGCAAGTTGGTCGTCTGTCTTTTGAGGAAACACCAAATCTCATAGATGGAAGATAATCTTATAGAATTATTAGCCAATGAGTGACCCTGGATGCAAAACATACAGGTTGTATGTAGGTTGTTTATGACTTTTTGTACGATGCATAATTTAATGCTTATATAAAAATAAATAACCATTTACTAACATTTTGTAACATAATCTTTAAGTTTATTAAATTGGAACATTTTCATTTCTTTCCCTCCATTTTATTTACTCACATTTTGTCACCATCAAATATTTATGACCTACCTAATAAACAGAGTTTTCTGTACAATGTTTGTTAAGTTATACTTATAGAAGTGTAATCTGTTCTCAAAGGCCCACTGCCAGAAAGAGCCAATTACAATTGCACTAAGCCATTGTTGACTAGCTAAAAAAACAGCAAATAGCCATCATATCCCATTTTACCATTATACAGAAGGAAAGACAAACTGGATAATGATATAATTCTAGATGCAAAAATTTAGAAGAAATATAAAAATATAATAAAAACGGTGATTCATAGATAGAATTTGCTTGATCATAGACCTGACTGATTAGGTCTGAACTTCAGTGTCACAACAACATCAACAACCAAAAAAAATTTATATTTAGCACTAAATAAGAAAATCTAACATACCTCAAAAGTTATGATGACTGTATAATTCCTAATTCCGTTGTCATAATCCAAGAGTTTGTTCAGTTTAATAATTCCGTCTTCACCACTTACAAAGGCATCATTTCTTTTTGAGGGCTGAAGATTGAAAATGGTAAAGACAATGAGTTTTTAGAATGAGTTGCAAAATAGCTGTTGGTGAAAGATTAATAGCTAAAAGGGTAACAGCTTCAAACCATCTACCCATCCTGCAAGCTAGCAAAGCATCTATCCATCCCATCAGATATCAAATCATTTATTTATGCTGTCAACAATCAAACCATCTATCAATTTACCCACCTACCTACCCATCAATCAATCCATTCAAAAAGTTAGCAAACCACCCATCAATCCAACCAACTTTCAAAACTTCTACTGATCCTCCCAGCTATAAAGCCAACCCTCATTTAAAACAGACACCAAATCATCCATCTAACTAACAAGCTATCAAACCACCTACCCAACCAGCTGACAAAACATCCAGCCATTCAACCAGCAAGCTAGCAAAACAACCATCCATTTAACTAGCTATCAAAACAGCTGTCTATCTAATCAGTTAAAAAATCATTCATCCATCTAACTAATTATCAAATAATCTATTCATCTAATCAGCAAGAAAACTATCCATCCACCCAACCAATTCTCCAACCATTCACTCATCCTGTTATCAAACCATCCATCTCTCCCTCCATCAAATCAGTTATCCATTAGTCCATTCATCTGCTCAGCTATCAAACCATCCATCCATCAAACATACTAGGAAACCAATCATCCACCCAACCAACAACGAAACCATTCATCCATCTAGCTATGAAACAATCCATCCATCCCTCCATCCCTCAATCCTACAAGCTATCAAACCCTCCATTCATCCATACAGCTATCCATCTAACCATCCATCTATCCATGTAGTTATTCAAACAGTTATCAAACAATCTGCCCATCCAACTAGCTATTAAGCCATCCATTCATCCACCCAGCTATGAACTATCAATCCATCCAACCATTTATTAAGCAATCCATTGATCTAACCAGCTATCAAACAACCCATTCATCCAACCAGCTAGCAAGCCCTCCATACATCCAAACAACTCTCAGACAACCTATCCATTCATCCAGCTATCGAACCATTTACCCATCTCATTATACAATCATCCATCCATCCATCCATCTCTCTCCCCATCCAACAATCCAGAAAACCATCCATTCATCCAACCATCTCTCAAACCTACTATCCATCCATCTATTAAACCATCCATTCATCTCTACAGCTATTAATCAAGCCATCCATCCAACCAGCTAAACCAGCCACTCATGCTTACAACCAGCTAGGTAAATCAACCATCCTCCTAGCCAACAGTGAAACCATCTGTTCATCCAACCTTCCAACCAACCAGCTATGAAATCATTGACTTATTCCACCGACTGACCAACCAGCCAACTAACCGACCAGCCAACCAACCGACCAACCAACCAAACAACCGACCGACCAACCAACCGACCGACTGACCGACCCACAATTCAGTAAAGAAGTCAGTCACATGTTTGATAATGTGTATAATATATGTCAAAATTGGTTTGTATTTAAAAATTTACCTGAATATTCAACTTGTACCTGGATTTGGGCAACGATGGGATTGACCATTTGTCTTCATCTATTATATTTTGTGAAATATCGAAGACAGAAAAACCAATTGGTTCTGACTGGAAAAAATTTAAAAAAAAAAAAAAAAGGGGGGTAAATTTAGAAAACAGCAAAGATGGTATTGGATAACATTATACAAACCTGAATGAAAAAGAAAAAAAAAAAAGACAAGATGTCATCAAGTTGAGACACTTAATACATCTTGAAACATTGGGGATGAATTAAATATTTTAAAGTTATTTCCATCTTTGCCTTTATGCTGTGAGTTCAGTTTTTACTAGTATTGCCTTTGGCTTTCATCCAGTTGCAGACTTATAAGCACCTGTTGACTAGCATCAGTGCGCTCATGCCAACTTTCACCAATAATATATTATTTTGTATATTTTGTGAAATTATTAAACCATACATCTGATAAAGATCAAATAATCTTTTTGATGCAGAATAAATTAACTTGTATGCTTTTTGGTATTTTTAAGTAATTTTTTTCACCAACTTGACAAATTTATATCAACAGCTGATTAGTTTGGTATAACAATGCAACAAACGGCACAGGAGTGGTTGTGCAACATGATGATCCAACATCAGCAGCTAAATGCAAAATGCATGCACAGGGTCCTAATACTATCAGAGCACATGACTTTGTACAAAATGTCTAAGAAATAATGAATAAAAACCCTGGAAAGTCAATCAGAACCATTGCAAAGACTTTGAGGTTTTAGAATGCACCACCAGAAAAACATAAAGTCATCTGGTACAAGTCATATGTGATGCAGAGGGGTCAGTTTATGTTGTTGTGACAAGAGAGAATAATTTGAAATGTGCAAAGCACTCGCTAAAAGAAGTTAAAACACCAAGAAGCTGGAATGCTTTGGTTTTTCTTCAGTGAGAAACACTTCAATCAGAACGGAAAGGTAAACCAAAGGAATGGCAGATGGTTATGCAGAAACCCAAATGTGATGCCAATGGCCATGCATACTAAGTTCTCAGCAAGTGTGATAGTTTTGGAGGTGGTCAGCAGTGAGGGAGATGTCATTCCACAGGGCTAAAGAGTCAAAACTATTGTCTACACAGGTGTTGGAGAATGTTGTGAGGCCCTGGATAGACGGAGTAAGCAAGAGAAGACTACATTATCCAACAAGACTCTGCACCACTTCATAAGGCTTAAAATAACCCAAGCATGGACGTATGCTCATCTCCATGATCATGTTCTTCCAGACACATGGCCTCCTAATTCACCAGACCTCAATCCACTGGGCTATTATGTATGGGGCATAGACGAGAGAGAGAGAGAGGTCAATCGATGCACCTGTAAACAACCATACAATCTCGCAAATATGCCATAACCAACACTGTTTCCAAAATTAATAAAGATTATCTAATTCAAGCATGTCAATGCTTCCAACCCCATGTTGAAGCAGCCCTTGATGCTAATGGTGGATTTATTGAATAAGTGTGATAAAAGGGTTCTCAATTTGTACCAATTTGTTTTCAAATACAGCTTTACTTTGTTGAGCTATGCATCTTTTTCTAAATTCATACAAATGAGCTCCAAAACTGATGCACCCCGTATATATATACATGATATATATATATATATATATATATATATATATATATATATATATATATATATATATATATGACGCACCCTATATATATTTATGTAAATATGGGGTATTTGGACTAAATTTGATAGTTTGCATAAAAAGAAACATAATATCTCATTGAAAAATAAAAGTATTGTAGCGTGAGAGAATTGTTATGTGAGGAACAAAATACAGTTCATCTACTTCTCAGTGTTGGTTGTCCAGTTGTGTTAAATACAAGACATGCCTTACCCATCTTGCCTGTCACAAGTAGCTACTGCTAAAGCCCTGTGTTGCCCTCATATCCACATACATCCATTCACCGCCACTGTACTGAGGCCAAAGTGGATCATGCTAGTCTTACTTTCTTCACTTCATTGCTCCCTCTTCCTTTTCCTCGGCTGTTGATGTCACTGCCCATTCCTTCTGGTTCACCTCATCCCCACAGTATTTTAAATAATAAGAAAATATCAACTAGATTAGCTTCCACCATGGCCTAAAGACTGCTCTGCAACCTAGCACATGCATTCCTCACTGTATCCATGGGAAGATATGCAAACACCTCCCTGATTTTAGCCATTAGCTTGACCTCGGTGTTGCAGACAGAGTGGTTGGCATATTTCTCAATTGTGCCCCACATGGGATTACAGGAGAATTAGGAGGTTAGAAATTGGGGCTGGTGAAGTCATAGAAATTCTCCAACAACCACTTCTGATTCTTTCTGGAAGTATGATAAGGAGTCAAATCCTTTTGCCACACATATGGTCTTCCAGTAGCAACCATTTCCAATTAGGATTTGACCATAATTTCCGGTAGCTCACATTGCATCTGAATTGAGAACAAGACCTTTTTCAAAGATGTAGAGCAACATGACATCAGCCTTACTGGACACACACTCTAAGATCATTACAATTTGGCAGAACTTGGTTTTCATGGTACATGAGACATCACATAGACTGTTGGCAAGCCACCTGTTGTGCAACTAGTCTTGGCAAAAGTTCTTTGCATCTGAAAAAGTGCCAGGTTATCCCTGACTTAACAGGATGTCTCAGCTTGTTAAGGAGCTTCTTTGGCCTTGTCAAGTGATTTTTTTCTTTTACCTTAGCTGTCAGAATTTCTCCCTTGCATCCCTTATATGAGTGGAAGTGAAAGTTCTACTTCAGTGCCATCTTCATCGTGGCAACTCCAGCACCCATCTCTCTCATCAAATCCTGGATTCCCTTGTTCAGATCTTGCATCACCCTGTCCTGCAGTTGTTGGTTTCAGAATGCCTGTTATATCCCTTCCAGCTGGTCACAGCATCATAGTCTCTGTTACAGCTGTCCATGTCATGTCTTACAACCTTTACGGTGTTCACAGAGCATTCAGCAGCAGCAGCAGTCATGATGTTGGCATTTTGATACTCAGCATGAATCATCATGATACTGGCAACACTTTTCTAATATTCAGATGACTTCCAGTCCTCCATGTCAGCTAACTTTTTCTCAACTACAACTTTTATCTTTATGCTCTCAAATGCTATTCACCAATACATCAAACTGTTCCTGAGAAAAAGGGACATAAAAACTCATCAAATTTAGTCCTAACACACACACATATTTATATATATATATGTATATATAACCCACATCCGATTGCACAAGACCTCAGGTGAACATGTAATACAATGGTGGGAGTTAAACATGATTACAATAAGAAATGAAACCTGAATGACATAACTAATGCATGTTGAGTGCATCCAATCGTATGTATAAATATATAAATAGACATATATATGCCTGTGTGTGTGTGTTTGTGTGTGTGTGTGTGTGTGTGTGTGTGCATGCATGTGGGTCTGTACATGTGTGCGTGCTGATGCATACACATGTGCAATGTACTTCTGCATTGTTTCTCCATTTCTATTCACTAAATCTCATTCACACATCTGTCCAATGTGTGGCTGAAACAGGGTGAAACATGGGGTCATTTGTTTATGATGTGAGCTTCTTAATCTCAGAACAATGATAAAAATACAAAATTTTTAAAAAAATTACAACAATAAACAAAAATAAAACTCCACCAAGTATAGGGAAGATAGTCCTAAAAAAGGTAACAATAAAAATTCTTCATGAGAGAAAAACATAGAAATGAACTTACCTCATTAATATTACGAGTGTAGATTGCATTTTCAAATTTTGGTTGATAGGTATTTTCATAAAGAAATGTAAGCTGAAAAAATACCACTTAGGATAAGAAAAAAATGTCATTGGTGCATAATAACATTATTGTTGATGTTGTTTAACAGTAAATCAGCCCTGATTGAGTGAGTTTTATGGTCAAAAATATTGCAGCCATGACCCAATCAGTTCCCTGGACAGGGTCAGCTAATATGTCTTTCCTATTTCTTAATAGTGATGGGTGTGGGTGTGGGTGTAATCTGAACTGGAAAATTATTAAAAATAGCAACCAAATTTCCCCTTAAATAACACACCATAATCTTGAACCAATTAAACTGATGTCATGCAGTCACTCAACCTGCTAGAAATAGCAATCAAATCTCCTTCAAATCACACTCCACCATCATAAAAAGAATACTTAAATAACATAGCCCTAGATGCACTTTACTAAAAATAAAAGAGAACAGTTTCAGCTGGAATACAGTAGATCATAGGAATGGTAGATAGAGGGTAGTTCTAAAGACCATCATCATTTTATGTCTGTTTTACATATTGAAATGAGTTGGGTGGTTTAACAAAATCCAGCAAGTCAAAGGACAATTCTCAGTAACAATTCTAAGTTTTCATAACAAATAATTTACTGTTTTAATATCTCCTCCTCATCGTCATCACCATCATCCTTCTTCTTCTTGCAAAGAACTGGCAAGGCCAGAGCTGCACAAGGATCCATAGTCTGTTTGTCCTTTCAGTTCTGACATTGTCTACAAATTTTAGAGTCTAACTCTTCCTAAAGATCAAGGAGTGACAATTTCTAAAGACTCAGGATTAACTCATCCTACTGCTCTAAGTCTAACCTGTCTATAACAACTGTATCTAACTTTTGTTAAAGAAACAGATCTAACTCTGCCTAAAAAAAGCCAGGTACCATTGTTCCTAAAGAACCTTTCCACGGATAACCTCCCCATTTCTTGAGAAGTTTTTGTATTATTATTTTTTTTTTTTGTACATAACCCAAACGTTTATCAATGCCTTTTGATCGTTTTCCCCACTTTTTTTTTTTTTTTCGTCCCCTCGAAAAGAAAAACTCTACATTGTATTTGTCCCATCTGTGTTGAGCCCTGTGTGGCTAATAAAAGAAATCTATCTATCTATCTGTATGTCTGTCTAATGTGTGTGTGTGTGAGAGAAAGAGAGAGAGAGAGAGAGAGGCAAATAAGAAAATGGAGCGGATATAAAAACAACAAATATGAGCCAGTAAACATTCCATTATATCTATTTATTAGATGGTAACAAACATGTGTTACGTGGTACAAGTAACCGAATGAGATCAGGCAATAAATATATAAACAGATACATATATAGAGAGAGATGAACGGCTAATAATAGATGAGTGTACAGATACAAATTCCTTACAGCCATTTCTATCATGAGGCCTCAGAATCTTCCAAGTCATCCTCATCACGTCAGTGATATACAGGGATGAACAAACATTGGACAGAGATATTGGGTAATGGTTGAGCCTCAAGGCTTCTTCAGAGAGTACAAATGTTAGGAAACTAACATGTGGGGAATTCAGTTAGAATAATAGAGTAAGGTAAAATAAGGTAAGATAGAATAAAATAGATAAAAATAAGAACAAAAATAATGTAATGTAGTGTAATATACATGGTAAGGAAATATAGGAACTTCGTTTTAAGGTATTGCTATGATCTATGGTATTGCATCCTGTGGTAAGTAAATACAGTCACTCAGGAAATATAGCCATAGGCTGCGCTTTACATCATGTTTCCAGCAGTTTATTTAGTTTATATGAGAGATACACACCCAAACAAGTAAGTATCTACACGAGAGTCGTGAAGGGAGAAGCGATTCGTTGGGAAGTAAATGACGAACAGATGCCAAAGCATTCTATCAGAGACAAAATAGTCCGATAGTATATCATCATATTTAGATACGTAGCAAATTCGTGTAGTAGAATAATGTTTATGAGGTGGTTATTAAGTGTTATTACGTTGTGAGTAGGTCTGAGTACTAATTTCTATCTTATGAATCAGGTCCAAAATACGAGGGTTGATGTGGACATGTCCGAATTTAAAGTAGATTTAGGTTTGTAGACGATAGTTGAAGGGAGGTAACCGTGCATTGCAAAACTAGGGGGTAAACCATTCAGAGACACTAAAAGTAAGATTGGGATTATTATCAATTCTGAATATAAGCTGAAAGTATTCATGTTATGATAAAGGTTTGACTTAGGGAATGTAAATAACCTTATGTTACATTGTAACTATAATCATATCAGGATGTTAAGTGATAAAGGTTGTAACTTTGTAGCTATACGGAGTCAACCATAGTTACAATGGGGTTATCCTGGCTCATGTAGGGATGAAGGGATATATATGTAGTGTAAGTGTTAGATGTATTTTAATCCACCTAGGTATACAAGTACTAGTAATTATACATATCCCTGTATATCACTGACGTGATGAGGATGACTTGGAAGATTCTGAGGCCTCATGGTAGAAATGGCTGTAAGGAATTTGCATCTGTACACTCATCTATTATTATTCATTCATCTCTCTATATATATGTATCTGTTTATATATTTATTGGCTGATCTCATTCGGTTACTTGTACCACGTAACACATGTTTGTTACCATCTAATAAATAGATATAATGGAATGTTTACTGGCTCATATTTGTTGATTGTTTATCCTCTCCATTTTCTTATTTGCCTTATAAATCCTGGATAAATTTCCAATTTACTCTCACCCATACCTAGTATTCAATTGCAATATTGCCATGCAACAGTAAGCACTTGGTTAAAGATATGTAGGTACACATCCAGTAGTATATTGGATATTTAATATCCCTTGAATGGTTTCTTAACCTCTAAATTATAGACATATGTATATATATATATAT
>NC_069002.1:37599309-37601140 GCF_001194135.2 Octopus bimaculoides | reverse complement strand
TATATATATATATATATATATATATATATATATATATATATATATATACACACACACACAAGATATCATTTCCTGGGCATCAAGTTCCCAATTAAACCATTAATAAATAAGCAAAAAATAAATCATTAGCAAATAATGTAACTGAATTCTAACTTAATCACCATTAAGCTAAAAAATCAAAGGAAGAAAATATCCAGAGAAATTTACTTGATCAAACACAAAAAGTAAGCATACATGATACATGTTAGAAGCCCTTTGACAAAAAATGCTCTCTAAGATGAAGCTAAACTTCACGCTGAGGATGCTTAGTTCCAGAATTTACTCTCCAAACCAGCAACACTATTTGAACTGCAGTTTCATATGATTCAGAATTTGGCAGAATATCTGAGTTGTATTAAGAGTGAAATACAACATACACCACAGCCAGAGGTCGTGGATCAGTGAATCTATGATTTGAGAGACTGCTCATGCTTAGCAATGTGTTGATAACAATCATACACACACACATCACATACATAATAACATACATCATAAATTTGCACACTCATACACACACACACACACTTATACATAAGTACATGCATAGACAGATGCACATATACAACCATGATTACACACATAACACAGACACACACATCAAAAATATATTTGAACACATGAACATACACCACCATACTTTCTCCCCTTCATTTTCTGTGTCTATAATCTGAGTAAGTTTGTCCTATTAATATATAAGTATATATATATTTATACTTGAATGTTAAACATCTAGAAATGATCAGTTTTTGACTTTTCTTTATTTACATCAGTGGTTCTCAACCACTTTTTAAATCTATGGACCCCTTTAATTACTATTTTATTCTGGTAGACCCCTATAGCCATGTGATGTTTAAAAACTAATTTTATGGTAACATTTTTCTGAATTCCTATTTTATTTTTCACACATTAAGTTGTGTAGGTTCAACTATATTGGAGAAAGAAACCTAGCTTTTTCTTGCCATGCATACCACTACATACATCTAAAGCAATATTTTATCAGTGGCCTTTAAAATACTATTGTGGATCCCCAACTTGTTATTTTGTTGCATGGACCCTGCCCCAATCTTATAAGGATACTCAGGGGCCATATGAATCCTGGTTGAGAATCACTTATTTACATGTTTATATCTACATGTATATATCTACATGTATGTGTAGAGTGTTAGGTGTGATGTACAGAATTAAATATTGAAAAAAAAAAGTCGTCAGAATTTTGGAATAACTTCTTTCATTTATTTTATACACATATTAGCGCTTTCGCTATCTACATGTATATATTTTGTATATCAAACCCAAGGAGTTTTATCTATTTGTTTGCATCATTGTGTCAATATATATACACATGCACTAATACACACATGTATACATATATATACATGCATTCATACACATACAGACACACTTGACATACTGACACACTCATATACATGAATATATACATATATAGTGGAGGCGCAATGTCCCAGTGGTTACCAAACCAGGTTTTGTGAGTGTTTATTGAGCGAAAACACCTAAAGCTCCACGAGGCTCTGGCAGGGGATGGTGGCGAACCCTGCTGTACTCTTTCACCATAACCTTCCCTCACTCTTACTTCCTGTTTCTGTTGTGCCTGTAATTCAAAGGGTCAGCCTTGTCACACTGTGTCATGCTGAATATCCCCGAGAACTACGTTAAGGGTACACGTGTCTGTGGAGTGCTCAGCCACTTGCACATTAATTTCACGAGCAGGCTGTTCCGCTGATCGGATCAACTGGAACTCTTGTCATCGTAACCAACAGAGTGCCACAATATA
>NC_069002.1:37597955-37599096 GCF_001194135.2 Octopus bimaculoides | reverse complement strand
TGTGTGTGTGTGTGTGTGTGTGTGTGTGTGTGTGTGTGTGTGTCTGTGTGTCTGAGTGTGTGTGTGTGTGTGTGTGTGTGTGTGCTTCTCTGTCTATGAGAAATGTGGATAAACACAAGTTTATGTTATGGTTCCTATACTCATTTCACCATTCTGGTGGTTTAAAGCCCTTACATTAAGTTACAGATAACTATGTCCCATAATGCAATAAAATATTCCCTGATGATCCATTGTCATTAAGCATCTAAATGGATTTGGAACACCTATTGCTGGGCTCCAAACAACCAGAATGGTGAAATCAGAATTGGAACAATAACAGAAGCTTGTGTTTATTCTTATTTCTCCTACATTTGTTCTGTAGTTCATAACCAGTAATACTACTCATTAAAGAAGTTACTTAACAACAATACACAAAGCAGACTGGATTATGATAATTTAAGACGAGCATTAAACATAACAGTAGCAGTCATACATCTATTTGTATACACAGTTTCCACTTGGATATGGGAAAAGTTTTTAAATATATTGGACTAAAAATTATATAGTTTCTGCTTGCAAAGACCGATTGAGGCAAGTGAAATCGAAATCAACTTCGATGACAGCACCACATGACTGGCATCTGTGCCAGTGGAGCGCTAAGAGCACCATCCGAGTGTGATTGTGGCCAGGGCTGCGGAGTGGCTCCCCATACCGGTGGCACATAAAAAAAGCACCATTCGAGCATGATCGTTACCAGCATCACCTTACTGGCACATGAAAAACAACATACGAGCGAGGTCGTTGCCAGTGACACTGGACTGGTTCCTGTGCAGGTGGCACATAAAAACACCATTTGAGTGTGGCCATTGCCAGTGCTACCTGACTGGCCCTCATGCCGGTGGGATGTGTAAGCACCCACTACACTCTCAGAGTGGTTGGTGTTAGGAAGGGCATCCAGCTGTAGAAACTCTGCCAGATCAGATTGGAGCCTGGTGCAGCCATCTGGCTCGTCAGTCCTCAGTCAAACCGTCTAACCCATGCCAGCATGGAAAGCGGACGTTAAACGATGATGACGATGTATATATGCATACATATATATATATATATATATATATATATATAGAGAGAGAGAGAGAGAGAGAGAGAGAGAGAGAGAGAGAGA
>NC_069002.1:37588205-37597912 GCF_001194135.2 Octopus bimaculoides | reverse complement strand
AGAAGTAGGGGTTCACCGAGGATCAGTCCTCAGCACCCTCTTATTCATTATAGTCCTCCAGGCAATAACAGAGAAGTCCAAGACAGGCTGCGCCTGGGAGCTCCTCTATGCTGATGACCTTGCTCTAATAGCCGAGTCACTGCCAGAACTGGAGATGAAGTTTAGGATGTGGAAGCAAGGTCTAGAATCAAAGGGCCTTAAGATTAACCTAGCAAAAACCAAAGCCTTAGTAAGTAGGAAGGCTGTCAACTCATAAACTCCTTCAGGTAGATGGCCCTGCTAGATCTGTAGAAAAGGCATGGGTAGAAACTCTATACGATGTACCTGGTGTAAGCTATGGACACATAAAAAGTGTGGCAATATCAGAGGAAGGTTAACCAGGAAGATAGTCTTTGTGTGTGGCAGATGCACAGGGGCAATAAACACTGAAGATGTACAGAAAACTGATTCCATCACATGCCAGGGGGAGAAACTAGAAGTAGTTGATAGCTTCTGCTACCTAGGCGACCAAGTCTGTAGTGGAGGTGGTTGCTCTGAGAGAGTAGTGACTAGAGTAAGTATAACCTGGGCAAAGTTCATGGAGTTCCTACCCCTGCGGGCAACTAAAGGCCTCTTATTCAGGGTGAAAGGTAAATTTTATGATGCATGTGTGTGAACTGCCATGCTACAGTAGTTTGAACTGCTTGTGTTTGTGAAACTTGAAAATAAATCTGAAGATGTGACTTAATTTTTTTAGTCCTAATTTGAAAAAATCTGGAAAATGACACAGAAGCTGTTGACCAGAATCAGGACCGGATAGAGCCAAATCAAGTTTGTATTCAGCACACTCATATTCTTTAGAATCAAGTGTTAGATATCAGTCAATAAAATGTGTGTTCTCCAGTGTAATTATTTAACATCAACTGTGTTTTAGTAATTGTTGTATTTTAAATATAATATTTTTATAAAATATAGCATTTCTCTATAACTCGAACATGCACACAGCAAAGGAAAATTATTCCAGCAATTATTAATTTTTTTTTTTTATCAATAAGCATCGCTTTCCCCTGAGTGAAACTCTAACTGTGAATGTATGCTTTTGGAAAGAAACATCTATAAAGAAGTTTAGAATATTCATATAAGTCTCAAATTATTTCAAATGATTTTACCTTCTCTTCTTTATCCACTTCTTTATCCAACTCCAGAAGTTTTTTTCCCTGCTGCACTGATCCAATAACACTCAGCCCAGATACATTGAAACAATAATTATGAATTGGGCAGACACTTTCCAATGGTTTCAATCCATAGAATGTTACATTTGAACTTTCTGAAAAGAGTAAGAAGTAATTTAAAATATTGAATGCATATATATTTTAAGTGTCTTATGAATTTTTACAGAAATTATTATCACCATCCTCCTCCTCCTCCTACTCACCACCACCACCACCATCATCATCGTCATTGTCTTCTATGCTTGTGTGAGTCACAGTGGAATTTATTGAGTCAGACTCTCTATCACAAACTCTCACTTGTATCCTGGCTTCATGACCAGCAGGCATGTGGCTGTGTGGGTGGGTGGGGCAATGGCGTGCCCCCTACCCTCTGTTGTGTGTGTGTGTGTGTGTGAGTGTGTGTAGTATAGAACTGGTCAGTACTGAAAGCAATGCCATCTTAATTCCCTTTGGAGAAATAAACTGAAGACAGACTTATGTGTGCGGGTGTGTCTAAGAGTACTGACTACTTTATCTCTGGTGACAAAAATCTTCTAGGTACACATGTTGTGTGTGTGTGTGTGTGTGTGTGTGCATATATACACATACACACACACACACACAGGGAGAGAGAGGGGGACAGAGAGAGGGGGACAGAGAGAGAGGGACAGAGAGAGAGGGACAGAGAGAGAAGGACAGAGAGATTTATGGTACTGGTAAAGCACACATACACACACACAGGGTCAACACAATAAAGTGGATTCTGGAGTTAGCAACATTCTTCAACACCATTAATATTCTTCGTAATTTTATTAAACAGCGAAGGATGGCTAGTTTCTGCAAAGGATTGAAATTGCCGCATCTTATGGAGCATAGGTGGTCAGGACATTTCAGTGCCATTGCTTCTGTAACAGAAAACCACTCCAAGATTGTTGGTTTGCTAACCGAGTGGACAGATTCATCAGATTCAAAAACATGTATTGAGGCAACTTTTACATCAAGTTCGTTTCAAAAGGTTTGTTTTTCTAGCCCTTGTTCTGAGTAAGTTTTTGCATATAATTAGACCAGCAGACAAACAGCTTCAGAGTCACAATTGCGATTATACCTCATGGCCTTGAGCTTCTCAAGATTGCCAAGAGTGAAATAACCAAACTAAGAGACTCTTTAATATTTGATGAAATTCTGAGACAAATGAATCAATTTAATGTTATTGAGGATTGCATGCATCGAAAAGCTTGTGGGTCCCAACGTTTTTCTGATTGTCATTGAAGTCCCAGTATCATCACAAGATGACTTGATAATTTTTCGCTGCAAAATTTATTTCGCCATCATTGATGAAAGCTTGAGAGAGCTAAATAATAGATTTTCAGAGCAAAATGACCACATATATTCTTCCTTGGCAAGCCTACTACCAATCTCCGAGGAATTTTCGGATTTTGATACATTAAAAACTTTGAGCAATTTAGTTAATTACAATAAATCAGCCTTCAGGTCTGAACTTACTGTGGCTAAAGAATACACATCCAAACAAATTATGATGACACTGCTGGATATTCTTGGATCTTAACATATTGTACAGGATGCCTTTCCAAATGTTTATTTATTGTATGGAGCAACATTAACATTTGAGTCTAGCCACATACGAGTCATCGTTTTTGACACTAACTCAAATTGTGAATCCCTTTTGATGAAATGTGAAGCATCCGCAAAAATCAAACCTCGTGATACTTGCTTCTCTTAATAAATACAAATTAATTATAGACAAGAATGAGTTTCTTAAATTTTTTGCATTACATTACTGTAGATTGCAGCTGCATTAAATAAATGTAACCTGATTTTATTATTTTGTGCTGTGAATTTTCTTGAAAAACATAATTGAATTTTATAAACAGTATGGTTTTTAGGGTTCTGTTCAGTACCCCCAGCTATCGAGAAAGCCCCCCCCTCTACCACCACCACCAGTTACAATGGGCTGGCTATGTGCCCGATGACCAGACATGTTTTTGAAGAATATTGGAAATGAATGACACTGCTTGTATGGCAACGACACTCATTACAGTCATACAATGTCAAGACAAGAAGACACACACACACACACATACTCACACACACACACACACACACACACACACACACACACACACACACAAATGCAATGGGTTTCTTTCAGTTTCTTGCTTATGGGAATGTTCCTAGTGGTGGGGACTGCAAAGTGGTAGCTGCACAGTTCACTCCTGTTTCAAACTCCCTTTGGACCTGTCCAAGAAAGAGAAGGCAAACTGCAACATCGGTCGTGATTCTATAAAAGGCAAACCTCTGGGTTGATCATCTGGGATGAAGCGACAATGAGCCATAAGGTTTCCTTTGAAGCTCTTGATATGGCCCTTTTAAGTACTTTTTTCATTCAGGGGAACAAAAAAAGTTGCAGGGAACAAGATCAGGTGAATAGAAAAGGTGGATAAGCGGGGTAGTGCAATTTTTGATCAAAAACTGTCTCACATTTCCGTGAGCAAGCAAGACACATATTTTGCTGCAACTCTTTTCATTTGCAATTCCTCACACAAAATTTGTTGGCAGGAGCTCCAGGACACACCAGTCATAACAACAAGTTCATCAATTGTTTGATGACAGTCCTCCAAGATCAGTTCATGAATTTTCATACTGTTTTCATTTTATTTCAGGAGGTCATTGAATGCTTTGAATGAGGTTGGTCTTCAAGCAACAATTAATCATTCCTAAAGCATTTGAAAACGAGTTGTAAACTTGTGTTTTGCTCATGGCAGCATCCTTGTAAGCGATTTGAAACATGACAACTGTTTCAGCCGTCGTTTTTCCCAGCAGAAAACAGAATTTAATGCAAGCATGCTGTTCCTTCATTCCAGCAATCGCAAAAATCAGCAAAGTGGGGGGAAGCACTGCAAAACAAAGACACACCCACGTGGCAGTATGACCTCACTGGATGCTACCAGATAGTAGACAGATGTCCAAGGATCACATCAAATGGCTTCTAGCTGCAGAAGCCTCAACTACAGAGAACATTTCTAGTTACTTTTGGGTACTTCCTCGTATGTATATATATATTCGCCATAATAGATCACTAACCACTACACACATTTCTTTTCTCTGCTTGTTTCTCTCCTTGTTTCTTTCTGTGGAAGAGCGTAGGCTCGAAATGTTAAAGACTTTTTCAATTCCTGAGCGTTATACTAATACATCTGTTTCCTACACCACCTGTCTTCATCTTTTGTTTTTTTTTGTGAATTCTCCCTATATATATATATAAGTTCAAAAAAGGAAAAAGACAAAAAAAACAACAACAAAAAACAACAACCTGAGGACGTGATACAGATTGTGTTTGCCATTGAAAATTCTGAAAATAATATTCATCATATTTGGTAACACATCTGATCTGGAACATGGAGCTTCATCAGAGTGAAGAAAAATACAGAAAAGAAAAGAGGAAGAGCCTCAAGAAGAAGATGAAAGGCTTAATATATTAAATCATACCATTTCGCATATCTGATGCTTCAGGGCGTTGAGTAAATGACTAAACTTAAAATATTAATTGGTGGGTTAATTTTTCTATGGGGAGTAACAGGGTAACAGGGTAACAGTAAAACTAACACCTATTTCTTTATTTTAAGCACACAGGCTCATACAAAGAAGGGCTGACACATGGACAGACAACACAACACAGTGGGGTACACAAAACATATAACGAGTGAAATTATGAATTATAATGATAAAATGGAAATGAAATGTCTTACCTGCTCCCCTCCCACTCACAGGCAGTGTCATTTAACTGTTTACGTGTAACATTTAACACTCGGTTCATTATTCTTTTTGTATCTTTTTTTTTAAAGTCACTTTTTTTAAAATTTTACTTACTTTCATTTGCACCATATACTGTATTAAATCCTCAAATGCCACCACTGGTAGCAATTCGTCAAACCGAACCCGTATCATCAATATTTCTATCCTCTCTCCAAACACTTCCTTCAACCTCTCTTCTCTCTCTTCCTCAAGCAAGACTGCTTTGAAGCCTTCGTTGCACTCACTCTCCAATAATTTAACCTTAATCACATGTTTCATCTTGGTGACTTTTTTCTCAATTTCCACACTTTTAAAAAATCTTATCATAGTCCATAAGTGTTTCCCTTTCTGTACTTCTTCCTGTTTTCTATCATTAGTCTCTTCTGATGTTACTGGTATCGGCATCTCTTTCTTCTCTGCATCTCTCTCACACAATGTTGTTGTTGGCATCTCTCTTCTATCTTCCTTTCTTTTCTGCACACTCACTTTCTCCTCCATGTTCGTTCCCCTTCATATAGCTGGTCTCACACACTGAGTCTCCTCTACGTTTTTCCTTTCTTTTCTTCAGCAGACTCTTAGGTGGTGAGTTCGTGCTTCGCTCTCTCTTCTTCTATCTTTCCTACCGTATATTTTTCTCCCACATTTTCTGTATTTTTTTCACCTACTTAATTTTGCTCCTCAACTCTTTGTTCCTCTTCCTCTCCCTGCTGCTCCTGTTCTACTTCCTCTTCATGTTTCTGGGAACACCTCGCCTTCATGTGTCCCCGTACTCCACACTGGTAGCAGATGGGCGGTCTTCCCTCCACCACCACTTTTAGTCTCTCTTCCTCGGGCAATATGACCTCCTCTGCAATTTTATGCTAAACTGATTCGGACCATCACCTTCAGGTCATATCCCCAATGTTGTTCGTGTGACTTTCTGTTATTGTTCTGTTGTTCTTATGACTTTCAGAACTTTCGTTTCTTCCTCCGTATTGTAGAGGATGGCTGCCACCAGCCACGCCTTGTCAATCTCCAGGGGCAATCTGCCAATCCTAACTCTGGCCACACGATTGCCACACTAGGTTGGCAGCAGCACCCACTCTGATGATCTCAATGGCACAGAGGAGTGCTTTATCGGATCTTCTTCGCGCACGAACCGAACCTCCACTGTGCCATACTTCTTGCCTCTAGTATAGAATGTCGTGAGGCTTTTAATGTCCTTTAGACATTCTGCTACTGCTTCCACAGTAGCTATTTCAATCTTTTCGGTTGCTGTGGACAGCGTTCTATAAATTACTGTCCTTTTAGTTGTCTTCTCTGTCACTTTTTTTAGGTGGGGGTCAACCTTAGGCTGGCACCTTCCTTTACTACAAGTTCATTAAACTTCTTCAATTTCTTTTCATCTATTTCTACTTCTCTTGTAACATATCAGCAGTCAACCCTTTTCCTCCAGTTGTTGCAGCATAACTTCCAGCTGGAACTGGTTAGCTCTCCATCGTTTCACCCATAAATGGGGAAGAAAACAATTAGTCAAAAATAACAATTCAACAATTCAACAATTAACAATAGGAATGGGAGGCCTTCAACAAGTGATCAACAAAGCGACTTACACAGGTCAAAATGACTAAACGCACAACATGGACTCTACCTTCAAACTAACACCGTCCACTATTCTGGTAACAGTTCACTCAGTTCTTATTTATTGTAATTGGTTAGTCCACCTTCAGTCATGTGGGTGTGTTCAGGATTCTCCCATAACAGGAAGTGTTGTTGGTTTTGTTGTTGGTAGCAGGTGTGGTAGTATAGAGATGAAGAGGAGGAGGAGTGGGAAGGCAGAGAAAGAAAAAGAGGGAGAATTGTAAAAATATTGGAAAGATATAAAAAAAATATCAAAAACATATCAAAAACATATCATACCTGTTTCGATAGGGTTATCATTTAATCTTACAAACTGTGTATTTGCACAATCTGAAATAAAAACAAAAATAGATAAATAAAACACTTAAATAGTAAACATCTTATTCTATGTAAATATTTCCCACCTCAGGAAAGAGCCTCATACAAACTGATGTGGTGTTTTGTTCTCTTTTCTTTCTCTGAAATAAGAAATCAATCTTTCTTTGGATAGGATACTTGCCTATCTCTGTGAATCTGGTACTTTTTCCCAACAGCAAAGTGACATGAAGCACACAAATGAGTGAGACACACACTAAAATATGATTCCGGGATCTGCTCCTGAGAATAAATGACCAGAGGTAAAGAAGCTGGAATACAGCTCCCACAGTTTGTATTTATTTCCTACAACTAAGTTAGCTGAGGTACAGAACCCAAGTGAGACCCACAATAAAATACAAGTTCATAATTTGTGAGCTATTTTAAATAGCTGAGTATCCCACAGACGTTTGTACCTTTCATCTAATCTTTCTATAGACTCAGATTGTCATTATGCGCAATGAGGCTGGGGTCTTTGAAATAATGGTCCATCTGATAGGCTTCTGAAAAGTTTCTGGAGATTCAGTTTCACTAACAAAGCTTGAGTCAACTTGAGGCCCTAATAAATGTTGCTAGACATGGAACTGAACCCAGAACCTTAGACAATTACAAAAGATATCAAGCAATTGAGGGAACCTGTGGTCACTTGATCAGCTAGACAGCAACCAAATCTTTCTCAAAGTCATACTCTGAAGTTTTAAAAAATGCAAGAATATATATATATATATATATATATATATACTACTACCTCTGCTATTGTAGCTACTATTGCTACCAACAAGGAAGTCTCTATGCACTTGCATAACAAATCACACCCATACAAAAAAAAATCAACTATTTAACACTAGAACGCCTTTCGTCATAAGATCTGCTCCATGAAGGTTGACCTAGGTTTAAACTTTTTTTTTTCTTTACTACTCACAGGGGGCTAAACATAGAGGGGAAAAACAAGGAGAGACAAAAGGATTAAGTTGATTACATCGACCCCAGTGCATAACTGGTACTTATTTAATCGACCCTGAAAGGATGAAAGGCAAAGTCGACTTCGGCAGGATTTGAACTCAGAACGTAACAGCAGACGAAATACTGCTAAGCATTTTGCCCGGCATGCTAACGATTCTGCCAGCTCACCGCCTTTAAACTATTGCAACAGCAACAAGAGCAGCTGCTGCTGCTGCTGCTGCTGCTACTACTACTACTACTACTACTACTAAAGACATAAAATATTGTCAACTCACTTGCTGCAGAAGCAAAATGAACCAATCCAAATAGCACAAAGATGCACTGTACAAAACAAATGTTCATTGCCATCATAGTAAATTTGGTTTTGTTGTTGAAGTTGTTCTTGTTTTTATTTTTCCTGCTACTCTTTGATGCTGTAGATGAAATTTCTTGTTATGCCTGAAAATTTATTTAAAATATTTTTTTAAAAAATTAATGATAGTGAAAGTTAAAATCATTAAATATACTGTGTTAAGAATCTTAGAATGGCTAAAGAAAAATTTAGAAAGTATAAATGCAGAATTCATGATGTTGATCTTTCCAGGAAATGTGGCATTCAGTCTCAACTTGGATGGATTACTCATGTAACTCAACATTCTCCTACGCAGCCAACTTTATAATGTTGAGAGACCACTCCTAAGATCCAATGATAAATGGAGTATTAAATTTGCCTATTTCAAATTTACCCAAAACATACAACAAAAGAATGGTGCAAAATCACAAATTATGGAGAAAAACTATGCTACATTGTTATAAAACACTTTGAATCCTCAGGCTAACAATTAACAGAGACAAACAAAAACATGAATCCAGCTTCTCACGAAGTTTTCTCCATTTACACAGCAATCTATGACCTTACATACCAAAAATATTCAGCTTTTAAAAGGGTAATGCAACCCCAGATTGGCATGCAGTTTTCACGCATTAAATTTTACTCTTTGATGGGCGATTTATATTTTCTTGAAGTTCAAGCTTTTGTTCCTAGTTATAGGACACATTTTACTTCAGTTCAGTATAAGATGTTCCCAATAAACAGTACTGATGCTCAAGGAATTAAGGTTGTTCTTTGTGACTTCATAAAGTTACTTTATGCTGGGGATACTTATCAAGAACTAATTTCTCCAGAATCTTGGAATTATACAACATGACCAATATATTGTATATTGTACTTAATGAGGCATTTGCTATAATAAGACTTACCTTTACCAGCACTTCTCTACCAGATATAAAAAAATTCCCAACTGATGTTTAATATTTGTTTTAGCTACTTCTGGATAAAGAAGCCTAAATCACTGTCCTTAAATGCATGAACAGTTATGACTGCACCGTTGTGCACTGGAATCAGTTTTAATGCAGCACTATTTGAGTTGAAGTAGGCCTTTATACCAGTGTGAAAACAAATGAATAAACTTTGATAAGCATCCGCTATTCCAAGATACTCTACAGCGCATGTGATGTTGGGGGAACTAACAGACACACAAACATATACACACGCACACAGACACACACACACAGACACACACACACACACACACACATACATACATACATATACACGACAGGCTTCTTTCACTTTCTGTCTACCAAATCAACTCACAAGGCTTTGGTCGGCCTGAAGCCATAGTAGAAGACACTTGCCGAAGGTGCCACACAGTGGGACTGAACCCAGAACCATGTGGTTGGTAACCAAGCTACTTACCACACAGCCACTCCTGCACACACACATAT
>NC_069002.1:37584076-37587812 GCF_001194135.2 Octopus bimaculoides | reverse complement strand
TATATATATATATATATACCATATACACACACATATATATATACCCTTGACCGTTGACTGAACACTATTCAATTTTTTTTCTCCGTGTTTTTCTCCTTGTCTCCGTATTCTTTCTGTTGAAGAGCGTAGCTCGAAACGTCAAAGACTTTCCGTATTCCCGAGCGTCATACTAATATATACTTTTGTTATTTACACCACCTGTCCTCGTCTGTTGTTATTATTTGTATATTCTCCCATATATATATATATATATATACACATAAATATACATATATAAATATATACATACTTATATGTGTGTACATACATAGACATAGTTACATATATGTGCATACATATACATACATATACATGCATACATTTACATACATACATATACATACATAAATATATCATAGTGGAAGTAATAGAAATGAAACATATATATATATATATATATATATATATACATACATACATAGTGAAAGTATTAATAGTTTCCTTATTAAAACTGAAAGTATTATCTCACATGACAATAGAGATGTTATTGTTTCACTTTTGAGATGTAATACTGAAATAGTGTAAGAGATAGGAGATTGCTCCAGGCTTGCATGAGGCAAGAAGTTGAAACTTTCTTTGACCCCTGACACTGCATGGACCGTAAGTAAGGCATGTGCAAAATTTGAATGAAATTGGCTGGATAGTTCTTGAGTTTTAGTGATGCATGCATACAGACAGACAAAGAGACAGACGGGCAGACAGACAGAGAGAGAGACACACATTCTCAGTTTCATATATAAAGATAAAAGCAAAGATAGAAAGAGCAAAAAATGCAGGAATGGATAGCTAGTAGAGGGTGAATGAAATAGGGAGGGGGGAAGAAGAAAGAGAAGAGAGAGAGATAAAGAGAGAGGGAGAAAGATAAAGAGAGAAAGAAATAAAGAGAGAGAGAGAGAGAGCTGCTTGTCTGAGAATGGACTTTATTGCTATGATATCAGGTTTGAAGATAATGGAAATACATTCCAGAATGGAAGGTAGTGATTTGTCTCATTGTTCACAGACAGATTACAAACTATCCTCTAGCAACCCCACTGTTGCCACATAACTTCCAACTGATTTCTACTATTGACAAGAGATATCTAATCACACATATAGCTGTTGTTGTTGCTGGGTACAAAATACTACTGTGTCTATGTGAAAACATTACATGTAGTTAAGCTTATGTGAACATCTTTAAAGCAGGGAACATAATGAATATGATGGTATAGGATCGGATCCACATGATTTATATTAATTATAATTGAAACTATATAAATGTAAACTTATGCATGTGCTAATCGCTTTTCCTAGTTCTGCTTACAGATATTAATCACATCAATGATACAGTATGAAAAAATTACAGTTTAGAAGTAATAACTTCCTAGTGTCAGTTTTATTCAACTTTTGCTTGTTAGTAATTTTATTGGTTATTCCGATGTATTTTAACACTTACACTTCAAATCAGCTTCTACTAGAAATGTTCAGTACTATGATAGGTACATATACTTACTGATGTATCTGACTTTATCTAAAATCAGTTTGAAAATAATATCATAAATAGCATTTTTAATTTTAAATACAGTTTACATGCAATGGTTCTCGATTATTGTAGTTCATTGTTACATTCAGATAGGCTATCACAGAAATTAGAGTTCAACCAATTGTTCTAACTTAACCCTTTAGCATTCAGATTACTTCATAGTTTTAATTTTATCATCCATTATCTTTTAGCTTCAAGATATTCATGATGTAATTGTTTATTTTTAGAATGTCATTGTACGGAACAAGTGGGAAGCCAGCTCTGTCTAGTCTGAACATAAAACAGGTGGAATATCTGGGCTAGCTATGACTAGTTCCAATGCTAAAGAGTTAATCAATTATTCAAAATTATCCTTATTTAGCTGATCATGACTCAACTGTTAATCGTAACTAAGCAATATTATGTTTTTCTAAAGTATTCTCAGTATTAAAACTATTCATTTGAAATTTGATATCCTATGCTGCATGGTATTGTCTGCTATTGACTCGCATTAATACCCTATCAAGTTATTTTATCTTCTGTTTTTATCATGGGTGTTAACATGAATGCCTGATTGCTACTTGTCAATAAGATAAGGTTACCTCCACCAAGGACGAAGTCATGTTTACATTGGCGTTGGTTTGTCTGTCTGTCCGTCTGTGTGCAAAATAACTTAAAAGATTGTGAACGGTATTTGATGAAATTTACAGGATATGTTGGTAATGGCACAAGGAACAGATGATGAAATTTTGGAAGTGATCCGAGAATTTTTATGGATTTTGAAGGATTTTTCATTTGTTATATTTACTTTACATGAAGTATTACAATGTTACGTTCTTTGATTATCTCCCTTGAAAACGCATCGTTTCCATGTAACCTATGGTGGCGTTGCTGTTTAGAGACAGTGATGATGATGACGATGGTCAAGATAAGTATGGGAGGAGGAGGATAAAATAGTATCGGTGGTTATAATGGCAACAGGAGCAGTGTGATGTGTAATGGTGTTGATGATAGTGTTAGTTGTGTGATGGTGGTATTGCAGTGGTTATATTGGTTGTGGTGGTGAAAGTGACTGTCAAGGTAACCGTCACTGATGGCGGTGTGTGTGGTGGAAGTGGAAGCAATAACAATGCTGCTGATGGTGCTGGTGATTGTGAACTGCTTCAGATGATTCCTGTTTTCAAAAGGGCTTTTTTTCTTAAAATCATTTGGCTGTGTTATTTTTTTTTTACCCCCTCCAAGGAGGTTATGTTTTTTGGTAGCATTGGTTTGGGAAATTGGGCGATTTCCACCATGCGTGTATATGGGTGGAAATGAGCTGTTTAGCAGAGGTCTGCACTCTCCGAGTGCTTTTCTAGTTTGTTATACTTTGGAATTATGAACTATTCTCTGTATTAATCTCTAATTACAATATATCAGACTATTTAAAATCATAAACAAGCATCATAATGAATCTAGAAGTAGGCGTAAATATTCCTTTACTCTTTTATTCTTTTACTTGTTTCAGTCATTTCGGCAAATTGGGGCTTGCACTCCAAACCTAAAGAGAGCTAAATAGCATGACTACAATATGTCTATAATGACTATATACCCCAGTGGTTAAGGACAGATGAGAATTCATTCTGTAATGCAATTATTCTATTGTTCCAGTCCCAAGTTGAATTCCAACTGTTCACCAATTTGTCCCAGTGTTCTTATCTCAACATAAAATTAATGAAGTGAATGTCATTTATTTCCCCCTTTCATTTCTGATGTCATCTGACAAATGCCAAGCAAGATGGCATGAATCAGCCAAGCTTTACCTGCTAGAAATAGCAACCCAAATGCTTTTCAATCAGATCCCAATGCTGGATGTTCAAGAACCAAATGAAGGGCAGATTTTCAATTCTGGGATCATCCTGATTCCAAAATGGTAGAATATGTTTTTATAGAGCAAATGTAGACTGAGACACAGTCAAGTGTGTATATAAGTAGATTTATTCCTTAATAATGTCCAATGTTTCATGGCTGCATGGACTGGAAGGTTAGATGTGATACTATTGGTCTAAAGACTAAGTTTCTATGGCTGGATGTCCTAACACCATCAACTCCATAGTTTTGACTGAATACTTTGTTTTTTTTTTACATTTCACTGGCACTATATTCAAAATATCAACAAAAATTTGACCTGCAATAAAGAGTGATACACAGTTTATATAT
>NC_069002.1:37575405-37584066 GCF_001194135.2 Octopus bimaculoides | reverse complement strand
TATATATATATATATATATATATATATATATATATATATATAAAATTACAAACAAAAAGAATAGTGGAAGCCAGTCCTTTTAATATGTCAATTTACAATTGCATCATCTGAATTTGATTTTATCAATCTAGCTGTTATGCAATGATATATATGCAGTTGTTGACTGTTATCAAGGTGTCCTTTGAATTGTGGAAATGGTATGTGATGAGTCAGGCACATCAGAATTATGTATAAAAGTCATTTGCTGAGTATCTTGAATTACCTAGAATTTGTACTTACACAAAATTGCTCACAAAATCACTTTTACATATTAGAAACAAAAACAAACCACTGTTGAGAATTAACTGGTCAAGGAAGAAGAAGGATTAGAAAAAAAGAATCGGAAAAATGATTTTTTTTGTTTTCAGGCATTGTAATAAATTACTGGTTTGTTATGAGTTTCTAAAATCAGCAAAAAGATTTTATAGTTGTCTTCTTCATAAATGTTTTATGGTTCTTAAAGTATATTTACTCCATCTATTGAAATAGGAAAACCCAGACATACATGGTGCTTTCCAGAAGCTTTGAGGTGTTTTTTTTTAGGAGGGACAGTTATAATAGTCCTACATTATTATAATTTTAGTATATCCTTATAAGCTGACCCGCCAACTTCTGCCATTCCAGATTGAAGCAAACAGCTTTGAATACATCCTACTAAACACTGCTTGTCACAGGTGACTAGTTTGCAGAATGTAGTTAGGATGTTTGGAAGCTTGCTTTGCAATAAAGTTTTGTGTTAAACTGGGCAAAAATACTACAGAAACTTATGAAATGCAGCAGATTGCTTATGGATTAACTTTTTCACTGGCATAAGAGGTTCAAGGACAGTAGAGAGAAGCTGAGAGATGACGAAGGGGACGTCAGAACATGAGAGCTGGTTGAAAAGAATTTGCAATTGTCTTGATGAAAACCTGCCATTACTTTGTGACTGGCCCTCGTGCCAGTGGCACGTAAAAGCACCCACTACACTCTCGGAGTGGTTGGCATTAGGAAGGGCATCCAGCTGTAGAAACTCTGCCAGATCAGATTGGAGCCCAGTGCAGCCTTCTGGCTTGCCAGTCCTCAGTCAAATCGTCCAATCCATGTCAGCATGGAAAGCAGACGTTAAACGATGATGATGATGTTTTCTTTTTCTTTTGTAAAATATATTCTTCTACATATTTTGAATAAAATATAATTTTGTTATAGACATTGGTTGAAGATGATAATCCACCATTGTGGGTTATTTGAAATTCAGAGTTTCATTTTATGACATCGTATATCCTGATATTTTATTTAAACTATCCTCTTTTTGATATATTGAGGTCTAATTGTTTTTGTGTATACTTCAATACAGCAATACACACACACACACATACATGAATATATATAAATATATATTAAAACGGTAAAATAAATATTCACACGCACTAAAAAGGCAATTTTTGAATGTCTGCTTGAACAAATAAAAGAACAAAGTTTCTTCTTTTGTTTGCGTGTGCTAACATACAAAACTCTTCTCAATGCCAGAGATGATATCAGAGGCACATAAAGGTGGAAATAGGGACAAACGTGTGTGCATGTATGTGCATGTGTGTGTGTGTACACATTAATAATTGGCAAAAGTTACAGAGTGATGGAGAGTTTTATGCGTTGGCACTTATCAGACTGGTTTCAAATCATGCATTTCTATACTGGTGACAATGGTGATAAAAGACGCATATGGACTCATGTTTTCAGTTCTATTTTCTTGTTTGCATCACCAAAACTGTATGTGTGTGTGTCATGTGCATACGTGTTGTGTGTGTGTGTCATGTGCATACGTGTTGTGTGTGTGTGTGTCATGTGCATACGTGTTGTGTGTGTGTGTGTCATGTGCATACGTGTTGTGTGTGCATGCATGATTACTAAATTTGTTAGTATAATCTCCTAAAAGTATTGATAATTAGAAATTACTAAATCTTTCTCAAGTTCATGTAATAATGAAGGGACAACAAACGATTCTCGTAAACCCTAAAAACAGTGATCCTCTTTGTAATCCCACCACCACTGTTCCACGATTTTCATTTAAACGTGCAAGAGTTGTTTCCTTGGCAACTCATTATGTCCTGCGTGTATGAATTATGATAGTTTGATGACTCTTCCCCTAACATATACTTGTATGCATGTGTATAACTGCTAAATACAAGTATAAGTGTATAACCTGGGTATACATATACATGTGGACTATTTAACCCTTGCTGTGTAGCCACCCTAATCCTCTCTCCCTGGTCAACCTGAAGCCCTAACCCCATATGCTCTTCATCTCTCCTAATTGGCATTTGATCGGGATGTGTGCTGCTATTGGGGAAATTGTAATTCATGGATAAAACTAAATATTGTTATACTCCACGTGACCTCCCAACAGGCTCCAACAGTCTGTGTCCGATAGCTCAGAAGACCACGGGTCAGCTCAGCAAACCAACTTGTTTAGAGCAGAAGCAGTAGTCAAAGGAATCAGGAGAGTTGAGAATAATGAACAAAACCGTTGAGTATAACCAAAACAAAAGAACTTTAATTAAGAGGGCAATAAACATTTATAAAAAAAAAAAGACAATTCTTTAAAGAGTTTTTAGAGAGTTCTTTCATCCACCTCTGAAATGTGTAGACTTCTTTTGGTGAGTTCTTCTTTTATTCACCAGTCTAATGATTTATTTTCTCTTTTTATTTCTTTTTCTTTTTTTTTTTCGACTGGACTCTGTTGTTACTTTTGAATTTGCTTTAGTCTGATACCAACTTCATACTCTGCTTTCTTTATGTTGCCAAGTTCACAACCGTCCACTGTTCACATTAACCACCAAAACCAACTTCACACTCTGCACCAAATACTGTGTCAACTGTTCCACAAAAATTTGCCCAGCACCATCACCCACATCAACAGCCTCACATCGACTGCATGGCACCAAACTACAACATAAGACCGCTCGCATCGATTTTCCTCACATCATACATCAACATCACACACTGTCTTCCAGCAGACTTCGAACCACTTGTTCAATGCCATTGGCTTCCAGCACATACTTCATTGCCACCCATTCACATTGGCTTCCAGCACATACTTCATTGCCACCCATTCACATCGGCTTCCAGCACAAACTAACTTTGCCACATGTTCACTAGTAACCTTTATAGTTCATCCACAGAGTAAAAACTGTGCCAAAATCATACTGCCTATACATTCAACAGTCAGTTGACCACAAAGAATTATTTTTTCGTCTTTGCTTGCAAAACCAAAGATCAGTGTTCTAATTCATGTCATATGAATAAGAAATTATCTGAATATAATTTTCTATTCATAACACTACCCTCCCCCTCCCGACAATGTATAACTTTTGATAATTATTTTCTGTAAATTGAAGCTGCTTTACTTCCACCATAGTGAAATAATTTCCATCTTAAACTCTGTAATTTCAATTCAAAATCTTGAGAGTTAGAAGATATTTTAGTGAGTATATGAGTGTTTACACTGTTAGGTTAGTGATGTGCTGATTAGGTGTGGGTGGCATGTAAATGAAGAATAGACACTCACTAAATATAACAATGTTATGGCATTCTGGCATGTACCGTTTAAAAAACAGAGTGAGCGAATATATTGTCAGAAAGTACCTACTGTGACAGAGGCATCACAACACCACATGTAGGACGTTGAAGCAAAGAAAGAGAGCTAGCAGTCCTAGCTGTGGGCAGTTGGCGAGCTGACTGCCAAAAAGGGGAAATAGGAAGAGTCCTGTCAGTTGAGCTCCTTATATATCTTTCATGACTTCCATTAAGGGCTGTTGTGTTTTGTACGTTGTAGCTGCCCGCTTCATCCCTTCCAAACCTTTTATGTTTAGCCCTGAAATGACCTGAGCAGGCACAACAAGTACGCTACAATATTCCCTCTTTTCTGCAGCAAGCTTTTACATATGTAGTGCCGCATCTCATCCATTTTTTTGTTTTGTAAAATATTCATCTCTCATTCATTGATTTCCCAGATCAGCTGAAATTCACTTTGTGACAATCTGCTGATGCCACTGTTCAGTGAGAACACTTGCTCTTTTAGTTTCTCATTTTCTTCCATTAAATTACCCATTTTCTGGTTCAGGTTTTTCTTATCACATTCCTGCAAATGGTGTGTATGCTTTTCTTTGACTTCGTGGAAGGATTTAGTCTCTTTTTGATGAAAGTTTTACAATTCTGACTCCACATTTCTTTTATCTCTCAAACATTTTCCCCATTGACTTCTCCTTCAGAAAGTTCCAATTCTTTATACTGCTCTGGTTCTACCCTTTGAGCTGGTTTCTCAATCTCCTGTATCAATATAGTGCTTCACACTACATTGGAACAGTAGTTCCAATCTCGGTGGGATCACTGCCATCCATAATGCTCTCACCTCACCATTAGCAGTGGTCCACTTTACCACCTTGACAGGGACTGATCTTCATTTCACCCAAAGCTTCATGGAGCAGAAGTCCAATTGACACCCCATATATATATATATATATATATATATATATATATATACATACATACATACACACTATCTCACAGATGTATGTACACCCCTAAAAAATATCAGTAAAATTGTCATTACTCTGATAATATTGAAGGAAATCAAATGAAATTTATACTAAATAAAATATATTATACACGCAAATATTATACAAATTTGGAATACAAAACAATAAACATTTTCAAAGATATGAACAAAATATTAATTTTCAAACAATACAAAAATATGTACACTCTAAAAAATTACAGTAATCCCTCAACTCTCACAGGTGTTTTGTTCCAACCCCCACCCCGTGATAAGTGAAAATCCATGAAGTAGAAACAGCATTGTACTGCATAGTTTTTTTTATTATTTTGATAACTTGTACATGTTTATATTATTATAAATGTAAAACAACACCATGGAGGAATCAAAATGATAAACCG
Source organism: Octopus bimaculoides (assembly GCF_001194135.2). Classification (NCBI taxonomy): domain Eukaryota; kingdom Metazoa; phylum Mollusca; class Cephalopoda; order Octopoda; family Octopodidae; genus Octopus; species Octopus bimaculoides. The sequence continues at coordinate 37,579,092 of NC_069002.1, read as the reverse complement.
CAATAGGTGAACCATGATATGGCGAGGGATTACGGTATTTGCTATATTCAATATTTGGTGTAACTGTCCTTGCTTTCAATGACTGCATTAAGTCTTCTGGGCAGAGAGTCAACTAAATTTCTGCATATAACCGATGGAATCAACCTCCATTCATCCTGAATGATGTTTTTCAACTGTACCATATTACGAGGTTTTACGCTGCGCAACCATCCTTTTCAAAACACTCCACAGATGTTCTGCTGGTTTTAAATCAGGTGACATGGTAGGCTAAAGTAATACCTTTATCTTTTTATCTGATAAAAACTTAGTTGTCATCTTTGAAATGTGTTTAGGATCATTATCATGTTGGAACATGGAATGTCTTCCAAGTTCCTTGATGCTTTCCAAAATTGTTTTCTGCAATATGTCACAATAAAGCCACGAATCCATTGTTCTCTCAATAAATGTGACTCCTCCCACACCAGCCACACTCATGCACTTCCGCCACCATGTTTCACAGTAGGCATGGTGTATTTGTCACTATTATCTTCACCTGGTCATCACCGTACTCGTTTAATACCATCTGATCTAAACAAGTTGATTTTAATCTCGTCAGAAAAAAGAATTTTATTCTCAAACCCCTTCCCCTTACTCACAGAGGTTTCGGCAAAAGAAAGACGACTTGATCTATGCCTGGTAGTGAGGAGAGGCTTCCTACAAGGAATGCATCCATGAAGACCACATTGGTTCAAACTTCGGCAAACTGTTTAGGCAGATACAATCTTTCCACTAACAGCTAAGGTATTCTTTAATTAAACTAATTCTTTTTTTAATCAAAATTAATAGTAGAGTCTAAATAATTAAAACAAATGAACAGGCATCCCACCCATGCTAGCATAGAAGGTGGACACTAAATGACAATGATGATGATGATGAACAGAAAAACAAAGTTATAAATAGGCAAAACAAAAAGTAAGAACAAACTCTTCCCCCACCAAAAAACAAAAACAAAAGAAAATCACAGAAATACACCCTACTGCCTATCGAACAAGATAAATATCCCAACCTCTGACCAACTTATTAAACAATAATAAACTTACTAGAAATAGCAACAAAATCTCCCACAAATCAACAGCTTACAAAACTTGAATAAGGAAAGGATAAATTGGATATGGTTAATCCAGGTTATTCCTAAAAATTATGGGAAGGTCATGGTGGGAATGTCTCTTACTATAGGTCTGCTTGATTAGGACTAACACAAGGCTAAATAAGAACAATAACAATAAGAACAACAACCAAACAATGGATGAAGCCTATTGTTTGCTCAACCAGGGATGACCTAGGCTGAGGTAACAACAACAAACAAACAGCAAATGAGGTGACAAGGAAGCCCCTACATAGTTGTTTGACCTGCTAGAAATAGCAGACAAATCTTACTCAAATCAACTATCTTGAAAAAGGAAGGACACAATGGCTAACAGTCCAAGATATCACTAAATCAATGAAATTATCATGGATGGAGTGCCTTTGCTTATAGGTATGTTCTCTCATGGTTGACCTTGGGTCAACACCAGCTCATGAAACACACTACTGACTTTTAAAGAAAGGGATTACATATTGGACAAAGTGGCCTGAGCTATATGTGAGGAATGATGGAAAAGATTGGGGTTAGAAACATCTTTGATCATAATGTTTACAATCATTTTATCAAAGCACTTTTTTTTTAAATCACATATGATCTACAACAAGTATACTACATATGATCAACAGATGTGGTTTAAGTTTTTAAAGTAAGCCACACACACACACACACACACACACACACACACACACACACACACACACACACACACACACACACACACACACATGATACCTTGAACACATTATTCAATGTGTTGTGGATCAAAAAGGTTGCAAATAGTTGGTATTTGTGATCAGAGTTGACAACAGAAAGAAAAAGAAACTCACAGTAAAGAAACAAAGGCATTAATTAGTCCCTAAAACAGATAATAAACATTTAAGAAGAGGTTTCATCACTTACTGGTTAAACAATAATGTTAATTTTCATGTAGTGATATCTTCATACGGATATCCAATGGTTCTTGAAGTAAGCCTTGTAAAATTACAGGTATGTGTATATATATATATATACACACACACACATATATATATTGTCAACCAAGCTTAAAAGATCTCCAATTGGATATTCCACAATAACTGGGGAGAGAGTGTACAATTACAGCTGTGGTATACTCACCCAGTCTCAAGGATCTTCTATGCAAATCCCAACTTTCTGTTATACTTCATGTGATATTCCACTGTTCTTTGCACAAGGTTCTATACTATAAAACACCTCACCTCTTTGTTACACTCTCACTGTTTAACTATAACTTGTGTCTAAATGACTTGTGTGTGTGTCTGTGTGTGTGTGTGTGTGTACAAATGTTTGTAAAGTCCTGTCCAGGTACACTTACCTCTTTCGTCCTCTCGATTTCCTGCAGCTCTTGCTCTCTCTCCTCTCTTTCACTATCACTCCTGCCCCACCTTCTCTCCCGCCCCTCCTTCTCTCCCCCCCTCTTTCTCAATTTTCTTCCTTATCCACTCTCACCACACTGTCTCACACGTTTCCTCTCTCTCTCTCTCTCTCTCTCTCTCTCTCTCTCTCCCTTTCTCTAGTCTTTTGCTGTTGGTTACAATGAAATAAAGATATAAATACTTGAAACTCAGTGATAACACTCCCTCCATTCAACACTGAAACAAATCCTCAGGTGAGAGAGAGAGAGAGAGAGAGAGAGAGAGAGAGAGAGAGAGGGAGGGAGGGAGAGAGAGGAACAAAGAGTGGGAGAGATAAGAGGAAAGGTGAAGAAGAAGAAAAAGAAGATAAGCAATTAGCACACACAGACACACTCACTGAATCTACCCCAGCACAAACACCTGCCTCCCTTCCAAACACCAACACAATGTCACCACTCACTTCACAAGTCATTGTAACTCATAGATATATGTGAGCTGCGAGGGAGTGTGTATATTATGAATGCATGCATGCACACTGATAGGTGCAGTGTGTGTGTGTGTATATATATGCATATATATTATGTATATATATATATATATATGGATGTATGTGTGTACATATATGTGTGTGTACGTAACGTGTGTGTATGAATGTAAGTTCTTTTATTCTTTTACTTGTTTCAGTCATTTGACTGCGGCCATGCTGGAGCACCGCCTTTAGTGGAACAAATCAACCCCAGGACTTATCCTTTCTAAGCCTAGCAGTTATTCTATCCGTCTCTTTTGCCAAATTATGGCGACATAAAGACACCAACATCAGCTGTCAAGTGATGGGGGGGGGGGTCAAACGCAGACACAGACACACATGTGTGTGTGTATGTATATGTATCTATGTATATGTATGTATATATATGTGTGTGTGTGTGTGTGTATATATATATCTATATATATGTATGTATATATATGTATATATATGTATATATATGTATGTATGTATGTATGTATGTATGTATATATATATATATCATCATCATCATCATCGTTTAACGTCCGCTTTCCATGCTAGCATGGGTTGGACGATTTGACTGACGACTGGTGAAACCGGATGGCAACACCAGGCTCCAATCTGATTTGGCAGAGTTTCTACAGCTGGATGCCCTTCCTAACGCCAACCACTCAGAGAGTGTAGTG
>NC_069002.1:37569533-37574093 GCF_001194135.2 Octopus bimaculoides | reverse complement strand
ACACACACACACACACACACACACACACACACACACACACACACACACACACACACACAATTTTCTTTTTCCAGTTCAATACATTTGAAACTTTGCATCTTATATATATCGGTATTGATTCTTTTCTTTATAGAACAAATGTTTTGTTCAGCTGTCTGCATTATTGGGAAGGGACATGGTATACTTATGCGCTAATGTGTTGTAACCCCTCCCATTTGCGCCCCACCCACCACTTGATCAACTAAACCAAACTGTTTGTGTGAGTTGCCTCTTACTGCAAGGATGTCTACTTAGGTACCCTTACCCTGCTAAAAGAAAAAGAAAAAAGTCAGATCACTCTCGAGCGCTATTAGTCACTCTTGTTTGCAACTGGTAACATGTAACCCAGTACAACCTGTTACATGGTTGGGTCAGCAGCGACTAAACTGGCAACCCCACCATGCTTGCTTGATGAGGAGGGTGATAGTTCGACACCCTACAGGATGAAAAATAAAGGGTGGAGGAACTCATGAGTAGTCAACAGACATCCAACTATATATATATAACGGAGATGTACTTGCATAGCAAGTGACCTGATCTGAGATCGTGTGCTGGAACAAAAACAATTGCAGCATGAAAGGTGTTTATAAGCCATTTAAAATAACACACAAAGACCGTTAGATTCATTTCAACATTTAGATTTAATTTGTGTCAAAATATTTTCGGCGCTTTGAGACCGCAACCTATTCACTGACAAAATTCCGTGCTGCATCTGAGAAAGTAACAGTTAGTTCATGATATATATGTATGTGTGTATGTATGTATGTATGTATGTATGTATGTGCATATGATGTATGTATGTATGTATGTATGTACTTATGCATGTACGTGAGTAATAGGATAAGTGTGTAGACGTGTTTGTGTGTGTGTGTACATGTGTATGTACATGTGAACGTATGTTTATGTACTGGTATGTACAATAGCTACGTCTATTGGCCAACTATGGACTGGAATATCCAAAATTTGATGAGAACTTGTCAAGGTTGCTTGCTCACAGCCACAGCCCTGCTGGTAAAATATCAATCATGAATACCCATGGGCTAGGTTACATATCAACTATACCAGACCAGTGAATGGTGCTTACTATCTAATCATGGTAGACAGCTGTACAAAATAGCCAGAGGTATGCAGGTGCAATAAACCAACCACTAAGACAACTATAAAGTTCTTGTATGAATTGTTTGTGTGATATGGTGTTCCAGACATGTTAATTTCTGATAATGGAATGCAATTCTCGGGGTATGAATTCAAGAACTTCGGTAAAATACATACAATAAAGCAGGTAGAAAGATTCGTGGACATGTTCAAAAGAATGTCAAGAAAAACTAGGAATGAATTAAGTAACAACAAAGCACTAACAAAATTCTTAAGGGTATATAGAGTAACCCCCGATACAAGTACAAATTCAGGAAAATCACCTGCGATGTTGATGTTCGCAGGAAGATTAAAATTAATCTTTGATAAGTTATTGCCAGAGAAAAAAAGATGTAAAGGAAATATGAAAGATGCAATGAAATATTTTGAAGTAGGAGATAAAGTGCATTTTAAAACCTACAGAAATGGTAAAGAAAGCTGAGAGGATTGTCTTGTAATCAAAATTCGATGTGTCAAATTAAAGGACCACACTGGGAACAGAAGAGACACATAAATCAGCTAAAGAAGAGACATGTCAAAGAATGGAGAGAATTTGCTATGGAAGTATTTTTTGATGTATTCGATGACCCAGCACCGAAAGTAATGGAGTCCCGTAGAACTAGCATGAGAAAATGGAAGCAGACCAAACACCTTGAGATAAGATCCAAGTGAAAAACATACTAAATAATAATAATAATATAAATCAAATTTCTTTATTCCTCCGGAACTCAAAATCTCAAAAAGGGAGAGGTTGTGGTGACAGAATGACACTCCCTGACAAGAATAGACAGGACTAATATGTATAAATAGTAGGGGTCTGATGTAGTCAGCAGTTCATAGCTTGGTCTTCGAAGTCCAGGTACAGTTTACAGTTAGTATGTTGGTAATATTGACTGTTGGTTCCTAAAAGACTGTTGGCTTGTTATGTGTTTGTTACTGCCACTGTTTCTATTTTGGATTGTAATAACACTGTTACAGTGTATTCTTTATCTAGCGTTGACAATATCAACCATACTACAATATTGGAGGTGTAAGGATATAACAGTATGTATGTATGTATGCATGCATCTATGTAAGTATGCATGTATGTATGTATGAATATGTTTATATATTTGTATGTGAGTGTGTGTATGTATGTAAACATATAAAACGTATCTCAAAATATTGACGCTCACAAATAGACGACAAAAGAACGCAAAGCAAAAAAAGAAAACAGCAAAAAGATATGTTGGGAAGGCCCAGTCCAACATATTGCATGCAAGCATGGAAAAACAGCTGTAAAATTGATAATCATGATGAAATAAATACACACACAACACACACAGGCGGCAGCACCTGTGGACATGGATACATGCAAGCATATACACATGTATACATACATGTGCAAAAACACATACATACACACACACACACACACACACACACACACAGGTCTTATTCACTAACATATTTTCCTTCCTGGTTCTGCAAACACAAACCTTTTTCGTTTCCTTTTTCCAAAACTCCAACTCCAAAAGTATTTACTGAGGTATAACAAGTGGCTATTTCTGTTGTTGCTGTTCTTTTGGTTGCTATTGTTGCAGTTGATGTTAGAGGATGCATTGCTGCACCTGTTGTTTATTTTGGTTTCTCCCTTCCCTCGTAAATTAACTATCATTTGTTTCTATGGTGATGCGACCATGCTGAAGTGATGGCATATTGTCCAGCAGTCTGAAAAATCAATCCAATGCCTTACTTAATCAAGTAATAACCAATAAATGTAGGTGTCTCTGAAGTGGTTGGAATATCTATAGTGGGGAGTGTTTGGTCAGATGAGGATTATCTATGATGGACTGTTTGGTCAGATGAGGATTATCTATGATAGACTGTCTGTCAGTTGAGGATTATCTATGATGGGCTGTATGTCAAATGAGGATTATTTATGCTGGGGTGTCTGTCAGATGAGAATTATTTATCTATCATTGACAATATCAACCATACTACAGATATGTCTGTTAGATGAGGATTATCTATGCTGAGGTGTCTGTTAGATGAGGATTATCTATGTTGGGGTGTCTGTCAGATGCGAATAATCTATTTTGATGTATTTTTCAGTTGAGGATTATCTATGGTGGAGCCTGGTGTAGCCATCTGGTTTCACCAGTCCTCAGTCAAATCGTCCAACCCATGCTAGCATGGAAAGCGGACGTTGAACGACGATGATGATGATGATGAGGTGTCTGTCAGTTGAGGATTATCTATGGTATGGTGTCTGTCAGCTGTCAGTTGAGGATTATCTATGCTGGTGTGTTTGTCAGTTGAGGATTATCTATGGTGAAATGTCTGTCAGATGAGAACAATCTATAGTGGGGACTGTCTGTCAGATGAGGATTATCTATGATGGACTATTTGTCAGTTAAGGATTATCTATGCTGGGGTGTCTGTCAGATGAGAATAATCTATTTTGATGTATTTTTCAGTTGAGGATTATCTATGGTGAGGTGTCTGTCAGTTAAGGATTATCTATGATGGGGGTTTCTCTTAGATGTGAACTATCAATAGTGAGGTATCTGTCAGATGAGAATTATCTCTGGTGGGCTGTTTGTCAGTTGAGGATTATCTATGGTGTGGTGTCTGTCGGATGAGGATTATCTATGCAGGGGTGCCTGTCAGATAAGGACTATCTACAGTGGGGTGTTATTCAGTTCAGGATTATCTATGGTGGGGTGCCTGTCAGATGAGGATTGCCTATGGTGGGGTGTCTTTTGGGTGCATTATCTATGTTGGGGTGTAATAACTAATAATAACTCAGTAAGCCACCCCCATCTCCTTCCCCCCAAATGTGTGTAAGTGTGTCAGATTGTGCTTATTTCCCTATTTATATGTATGGGTGCCAACCCATGTGTCTACAGTCCATGAAAGTATCTACTTGTTTCTGTAGATATATATATTTATATATATGTGTGTATGTATGTATATATTTGTATTTATGCATGTGTATACATGCATGTATGTATATCTGTGTGGGTGTATTTGTAGGTATATATTTGTGTGTGTGCATATGTGCATTTATATCTATGTGTGAGTGCATGTGTATCTATATGTGTGCATATATATATATATATATTACTCTTTTACTCTTTTTTACTCTTTTACTGGTTTCAGTCATTTGACTGCAGTCATGCTGGAGCACTGCCTTTAGTCGAGAAAATCGACCCCAGGACTTATTCTTTGGAAGCCTAGTACTTATTCTATCAGTCTCTTTTGTCGAACTGCTAAGTTACGTGGACGTAAACACACCAACATCGGTTGTCAAGCGATGTTGGGGGGACAAACACAGACACACAAACATATACACACACATACATATATATATACATATATACGATGGGCTTCTTTCAGTTTCCG
>NC_069002.1:37563061-37568573 GCF_001194135.2 Octopus bimaculoides | reverse complement strand
ATTTTTATGCATTTGTGTACATTTAAACTAATTAAATATTATTTTACAGAATAATAGAATTACAGTTTCTTTGATTAAAACCCTTTCTAACATGGAAGTATCCAAAGAGCATTTGACGCACATAAGGCTTTATGAGTACAAAAAAGAAAAAGAAAACTCTGCAGCCAAAGCGACTTGAAACATACACTCAGTTTATGGGAGAGAATGCTTGAATGAAAGAACTTGCAGAAGATGGTTTGCAAAATTCAAAAGTGGAGATTTCAGCCTTGAAGATGAAGAACGAACAGGACGTCCAGTTGAATTTGATAAGCTCTTTGAGGCATTACTTGAAGAAAATCCTGCATTATCAGTTGAAGAATTGACAATAAAGATTAGTTCAAACCATACAACTATTCATTGTCATCTTCAACAACTTAGAAAGGTTCTTAAACTTGGAAAATGGGTGCCTTATGAATTGTCCGAAAGCAACTGCAAATCCTGAATTGACATCTGCTCTTCTCTCCATTCTCACCAACTCATTTCACCCTTTTTGGATAGACTTGTGACTGGTGACGAAAAATGGGTCTTCTATCAAAATGTTAAACGTTGTAAACAGTGGCTTGGTAAAAGGGAAAAAGCTCAACCACAACCGAGAAGGGAATTTCATGGGAAAACGGTTCTCTCTATCTGGTGGGATTACAAAGGAGTATATTCACTTTGAATTGTTACCACCTAACACAACAATCAATGCTCAAGTCTACTGTCAGCAATTAGAGCATTTGAACCAAGCTTTGAGGAAAAAAAGACCCACTTTAGTGAATCAAAAAGGAATGATGTTTCATCAGGACAATGCATGACCCCACACTGCAGAGATCACATCACAGGATCAAAGAGCTTGGTTGGGAAAAAATTCCTCATCCGCCTTATTCTCCGGACCCTGCTCCTTCAGATTACCATGTTCCTTCACTCCCTCTCCCCATGCCTGTCCCATTTTTTTTTTTTTTTGTGTTCTGCTTGCTTATAACTAGAAATGAGTCTGATGAAAGTTGCATTAATTCTCAAGGTTTTTTGATTTTTCTCAGTCGATCAATGGCCAATTGAGTAAACTTATCAATAATGAGCCTATAATGGCTACCAGAAACAGCCGTAAGTCAAATTTATTACAATAAAGAAATATGTAATTACCATTATTTATGCCTTGTCTTATATATATATATATATATATATATATATATATATACACCAGCTGTATCATTATTGTTCCTTCATCACCATAAACATTTCTTATAAAATACACATTATTTCCAAACTCAAAAGCCCACATGAGAAATCTTGGCAGGTAAAATGTAACAAAGAGAAATACAACTTCTTAATGCATATTACTGTTGCCTGCTAGCTATTATATTAAGTGGTAATGTTATAGATTTTTTTCACCATCCTCATTAAACTGGCAGCCATTTTGACTATTAGGTTTCTGTTATCTTGTACTCACTGGACCTCTTAAAACAGATGACTTGAAATAATGGATAGCACAAACTCTTTGTTTTCACCTTCATTCATTTCCAATGCAGTGTTTGTTTTATAATTTATTGATCAGTTGTCCCTATAATCTAGATCTGCTTTGTTATTGATTTCTTTCCTTTCTTTAATTAGGCTCAAGGACATCTTTTTTTCTTTTTTTCTTTTTTGGTAGAATAGGACAGTCTGTTGAAAATCTATACCTGGTCTCACTGCTTCTCCAGTATCTTTCTGTTTTGTCTTTTTCTTTTTGTTATCTTTTTTTCATTTTATCTGTTTGGCTGCAGTGCAGTTTGAACTTGGAACAAAGATACAATGGAATGAAATACAGAAGTACATTTACCTCCAGGGTTGATAGTCACATCTTATATGTAATGTGGATGTGAATGGAATTATGATAGAAATAAAACCAGGTCCTGAAGGTTATCTTCAATGCTATGAAGAACCAAATTCTTCTCAACAACACTGAGAAGAAACCGTTGAAAGTACCATCTAGAGATTTTATTACCTTCGTGCGCTTAGGTCAGCGGATCCATTTCAAGAAGAAAAAGAAACTTCCTGTGAGAAATGAAAAGTGGAACGGCTATTGGGAAGTGACTGCAGATTTACCTGGGTGCCAGGCATTCTTTCCCATCCCTGATACGGAAAAACTGGACATTTTAATGTGGTGTGAAAGAAGGAAAGTTGTAAATCTAGTCGAGTTAACGGTTCCTCATGAAGATAACATGGATGCCACGCGGGCTTGAAAGATTGACCGTTATGTAAACCTCCCCAAGAAATGTGAAGACACAGGCTGGAAAGCGGAGCATTTTCCAATCGAAGTTGGATGTAAAGGATTTGTAGGACATAGTGTGAGACGACTGCTGTTGTCGTTAGGCCTAACTCATCGTAAGGTAAATACCACCATGACCGATATCCAAAATACAGTGGAGAAGGCTAGCCACTGGATTTAGTTAAAAAGAGACGATGAGTGATGGCTAGAAGAATATTGAGCTTTGTTTTAATAATCAGTTGATCTAGCAAGCGGGGCCTCATATCAGTGAGGGTGGGCCGGTGCGCATTGATACCGTCGAGAGGTAGGCCCCGAAACGGCACACATTCTCTCCTGATGACCCCATACACTTGCTGGCTTCCAGTATGCGGAGTTCTCAACTGGTAGCACTTGCATGTAAGAGTTGTTTGCAAGACATCCAACAGTAACATGTTCACACAGAGTATGTATATATATACATATATATATATATATATATATATATCATTATCATTATCATTCAATCATGCCTGGAATGCAGAGGAGAGAAAAATCAATAAATACAGGGATCTGGCAAGCTACTATTGGTTTGTCCCAGTCATCACTGTTGAGACGTTAGGTGTTCTAGGACCCCATACTACCAATTTCCTCTACAAAATAGGGATAATAGCAGCCCAGTGGAGAAATGAGCCTAGCAAGGTGGAATAGCTTTTGCAGCAAGTGTTCCTGGCCAGTCTCCATGGCAATGCCACCATTTTCATTATTTGCAAGGAACAGCTGAGTGCACCACCAGTTCTGGGATATGTGGCCTATCACCCCCTCCCTTCCACCTTCTGCTGTTTGCTCCACCTTTTTCGTTTTTCCTTCCTGTTTCTTTGTGTTAAAATGTTCTAAAAAAAAATTTAATTCTAACACGTAACATGTAACCTACAAAAATAGTCACCCAACTCACACTTCAAGGCTGAGTGATTAACAATACTGAGCAACCTGACAAGTCATGGTGGTTGTGGTTATGAAAGAAGAATGAAAATTTCAACAAACACACAAATACACACATATAATATCTCTCTCTCTCACACACACACACTTACACACACATACACACTTGCCAAAAAATTCATACTCAGAGAATATAGCTGACAGCACCAGTTCACACCAGTTCACACCAGTTCACACCAGCCAAGCTCTAACACGCAGTCACTATGCATACTTGGAAGAGTAACCAAATCTCCCTGAAACCCTTATTATCTTTAGGAAAAGAATTCATATTAAGTGCAGGGTACTCTGTGCCCGGAAGTGGGGGGGGGGGGGAGAAACCAATGATCATAGGTAAAATACCTTTCAACATAAGGTCTGCCCAATAGACCAGAAATGAGGTTAAACTACAAGTCTCTATAAAGTTTTACAACCTGCTAGAAATAGCAACAAAATTTCTCTTAAATTACACAATTCACCATCTTAAAAGAAGGACATATTGGATAATGCATTCCTAGATACTGCCCTTCCCTCTAAAAAGGCAGGGTGGTCACAAATGGAATACTTTTGATTATTAGTCTGGTTAATGCAGATTAACTTGGAGCCAAACAACAAAGGAAAGCAAGAGAGCCTCTACGTGGCTGCTTGAAATAACAGCCCAAACTCCCATCTTAGAAAAGGGCATGGTGGATAATGTGGTTATAGGTTCCTTACACACAGGAAATGGATGGGATGGTCATAACTGGAATATTTTTGATTATATGTTTGCTCATTCAGTGTGGATCTGAGGTTAAAGAACAATAAAGAAGTGTACAATGCCCTTTATAGGATCACTGACCTCTGGGTAGTCAATATGTAAATTCTGTATGGTTGATGAGAAATGATCCTGTGGAAATATTTTAAATCACCTAATCAAAAAAAAAAGAAAAAAAAATATCCTGTCACAGTCATTAAGTTCCATAATTATAATTAAGACAAAGCTCTGCTGAGAAGGCAGAGTATGATTAAAAGATGTATAGAGTTTGGGTGGCCTTTTTTACTTCCTGGTTAAACCAGGGTGTTCCTTTACTACCTGGCACCACTTTTAACTGCTTTTGTCCACAGCACTATACAGGTGAAAAGAGAAACTGCTGAACAATACTGTTTATCATGGATTTGTTCAGTCCATATGAAGAGGTTCTTTTTGATTACAGACCTGCTTAATCATGTGTTGACTTGTAACTAAACAACACCACAATAACAAGAGGTATACTGGCAAGGGGAGCCTTTATTGCTAGAAATACCAACCCAACTTCTCTCAGTGTGGAGGACAGATGAGATCACAATAAACACAGATCAGCTGCCAAGAGCGTATTGAGACTTTCATCAAAATGGAAACAATGGAACACAACTGGAATGGTTTTGATCATTAGATTTTCACCACAGGACTAACCTGGGGCTAAACAACAATGAGAAAACAAAAGAACCTTCACTTGGTCACTTGTCTTGCTAGAAATAGTAACTGTACATCTCTCAAATTTCATCCTTACCATTGTCAATAAATAAAGGAGATGGGAAAGTTATGACTGGAATAATTTTGATCACAAACCTGCTCCTGACCAAGAGACGAAACAACAACACAAACAGCAATAATGACAATACACTCCTATCTTAACTATATATGACAACAATAGTTCTTTATATTGCTCAGATCATTAAAATCAAACATTCTTATTGAACAAATCAATTGTAACGTTTTTTTGTTTTTTTCTTTGGTTTCTTTATTGTTTAACAGATTGGGAGGGGGGCAGGTTACTTTCCATTTCATTATCTAAATATCTATCGCTTCAGCATTAAAGCACTCAAAACGGATTTCAATAAGGTTTTTGTTTGATAGTTGCTATGGTTGTTATTTCTATTGTATATCATTGTATTTAATCAACTTTGTCCCCATAAGTCGCATGGTCTCTATTTGTGTAACATGTTCTCTTTTTTGTCACACACACACACACACATTTATATATATATATATATATATCAGCTGTAAACTTACATGATCAAAGATCAAGTGTATCATATTTGCATTTATCAAATTTGTTTAAAATTGTGAATTCACTCTTTATATATAGAGATGGTTTATTATTTTTACTGATAATTTCAAGCAAAAATTACTTTTGATCAGTCATATTAGGCACATAATGGATAAATTTCAAACTTTCCCCTCAGCTTAAAAGGTCTTAACTTTCAACTCTCCATTTTCTTTTCTTCATTTATATATATATATATATATATATATATACACACACACAT
>NC_069002.1:37561531-37562964 GCF_001194135.2 Octopus bimaculoides | reverse complement strand
ATATATATTACATTAAGTTGAAACAGGTGATATGGGAAAGTGCAGCATTGATGACAAAACATTTGTGGAGTAAATGATGGGCTAATTCGAGTAAGTGACATGTCAAGCGTCCGTTTGGAGCATTCCAGGCCCTGACCTGTCATGGAAATTTGGGGATTATGTGATTTTTTAATGCACCAAAAAGCTGTCAGTGGGTATTCTCTCCCTTGTGGCAGTCGGCACTGTGTCTATCACGACCCATTGTCTGAAGTTTTGATACTTTCTTCAGGTTTGTTGTGCTACATCACTCATGAAGAAAATTTGGAAGAACTGTCATTGTTTGTTTGTGGGTAACAGGAAACCAATGAGGTGATAGACTTGTTCTTAAAGTTTGAACACAGGTGTAAATCCATGTTCCACTATCTTCTGAGACGTACCAAATGATGTCATTTGAAATGCAGAGTTGTATTGTCTGATATTGTTCAGAAAATCCTTTGTCTGGATGAAAGTGCCTTTCAGGAGATCCATAAGAGGTTGAGGAGTTGCAGATTAGCAAAATATTAGCACCAAGCAGTGTTTAGGCATAAGCTGACATCTCACGGCTCATTATAATTGGTGACCTCCAAGTGTGAAAATTAATCAATCAAGTTTAATATAATAAATTAAGACAGTTTTATTAAACAGAAAAATAATTTTATTAACAGAAATATTTAATAACATGAAGGTTGATGCAAGAAAGGAACACTGAAGAGAAAAACTGTAATAGTAGTAAAAAGTTTTAGCTCCATTTTCTAGTAAGCTAAATTATAGTTCCTAGCTGTTGAAAGGAATATTTTGCTGAATGAAATATTTTCTCCTTCAAAATTCTATAAAAGTTGAATGGAGGAAAACAGCAAAGGGTTTGGAATGTCATATTTTGATTGAGGAAATATGAAAGCTTCTGTAACTGTTCTACCTCCCCCATGAACAGGAGATAGTATAATCTGGTTCATACATGTAGCAAGTCTTAATAAACCTTTATTGGCGGTAATATGAATCCACGCTATGCCTGCATGAAGCCACTACAGATCTATAATAAATATAACCTATATTATTCCTTAGATACATACATACACACACACACACATTATATATATATATATATATATATATATATATACATACATATACATCTACATAAACACATACATAAAGAAATATATACACATACACATGCATACATCATGGTACTCTGTCGGTTAGGACGACGAGGGTTCCAGTCGATCCGATCAATGGAACAGTCTGCTTGTGAAATTAACGTGCAAGTGGCTGAGCACTCCACAGACACGTGTACCCTTAACGTAGTTCTCGGGGAGAGTCTGCATGACACAGAGTGTGACAAGGCTGACCCTTTGAATTACAGGCACAACAGAAACAGGAAGTAAGAGTGAGAGAGAGTTGTGGTGAAAGAGTAC
>NC_069002.1:37557162-37560107 GCF_001194135.2 Octopus bimaculoides | reverse complement strand
ATTATATATATATATATATATATATATATATATATATATACATACATACATACATACATATATACTTTTCCACATATATACACACACATACACACATATATACATAGATACATATATATACACACATGTATGCACATACATACATATGCATACATAGAGATATACACCAACACACACACACATATACATACACATATATACACATATACCCAATGTGTATATATCTATTTGTATGTATGTGTATGATTATGCATGTGTATGTATATATGTGTATGTATATGTAAATATATGTATGTTTATATATATATTTTATTTGTTATTTTTGTTCTTTTATGGTACTTGTTGTGTATCTGAATAATTAACGCTCACACTCTTGAACATAGGTACTTTGAATCAGTATTTTGCAATCTGGTAGTCATTTTACATGGAATTTCATCTGTCTTTTGAACCAAAATCCGGAAGAGGCTTGTATACATGGATATGAATTATTTATAAATCAAATAATGTTTATAAGTCGAAACAAGTTGTTGGCTTTTGGGGGATTTTTAATAATTTTTATGTTGTCTTATATTATATATATCTTATATTATAATATAAATAAATTGTTAGATTGTGAATTATATTTCTCTAGTTAATTTATTCTTCATATATATATCAATCAATCAATATATATATATATTTATATACACCTGGCTAATCTATCTGCTGCAGCAAGACAGACCGCCTAAGGCAACATGAATATATATGTGTGTGTGTGTGTGTATATATATATATATATATATATATATATATACAATGGACTTCCATACATTTTCTATTATGTCAACTTGGGGTCTATAATTGAAAATACTTTCCCAAAGTGTTACGCAGTGGCACTGAACCAAAAAGCACGTGACTGCAAAGCCAACTTCTCAACTACATTACTATGCATTAGTCATTTGTTATTTAGTCTCTTCTGGGTGCGTTGATGCCAAAATCATTGAGAAACACGCCTCTAACCCTAACCCTTTAGCAATGATATGGGGAAGATTTTGTTGATATTTCTAGCAAAACTTTAAGTTGTTGAATTGTGTGTGTTTATTTGTCCTTAGTGACATAATGACAACTTAAATATCCATGTGTTGAACAAAGAAAATATAAGGAAAATATGTAGGTGCAACAAGTTTGAAGAAGCAATTAAATATCAGTTTTCTTTATGAATCAAAAGAGGAATATGCAAATAGAATCAAAAATAATACAGAAATGATTATAGCAATGATGTTGCATTAACAGAGATCGTCCAACCAGATTGACCAGTATTTTGACAAGCACGGAAGTTTCTATATGGTTGTTCAACCTGCTAATAGAAACAGCAACCAACTCTCTCTATCTCTCAGACCAATTAACAATGGAAGCACAGATTGAATAATGTAATCTTACATATACATTAGGTTGGATTGAATATATTTCCCTATAGGTCTGCCTGCACCACTCGGATACACCATCGAAGGCTAAATAAAAAAACTAAACAAAAAACACTTCAATAGTAGCAGCTCTCCTGCTACTATTACTACTTCTATGAGTGTTATGAGAATAATGAGGGCCTCCGTTATAGTAGCCAAATGTAGCTCAAATTCAAATTAACCCAAACATCATAAAACGGGAGAGCATAAGGTAACAAGGAGGTAAAGACAAGTTCATTTACTGTATGTAGTGGAGTGTCTAATGTTAAAGTGACAAAGAAAGAGAAAGTGTTAAATAAAATCCCTTATTCATTCCAGGTCCCCATTCTCCTAAGCCCAAATTCTGCCACATTTAACTCATCCATTTGACTTTTTTGAGTTGATAAGACACCAGCCCAGTCATTAGTATACCAGGCAAACTGCTTAGTGGCATTTTGTCTGTCTTTACGTTCTGAGTTCAAATTCCACCGAGGTGGACTTAGTCTTTCATTCTTTCAGGATTGATAAAAGAAATACCAGTTGCGCACTTGGATTAATGTAATCAACTTATCTCCTCTCCCAAACTTGCTGGTCTTGTGCCAAAATTTGAAACCACCATCATCATCATCTTCTCTTCACCTGAGTTGCCTAAGTCAGGTGTCGGTCCCATCCTGCAGCTTAGAGATGCAACACTTTTCTCATTACATGTGCTGTTTCAAGTACTTGCTATGAAGTTTGGTATTTCCAGCTTTTGATGCCAGAATATTACTTTCTTTGAGATGGTCCCAAGTGCACCGGTCACAATAGATACCACATTACTTTTGAGACTATGGATGCCCCTTTTGGGCTAGTTTTGAGCACCCGCTAATTATGCCTAACTGTCTCAGATGATTTTTAATATTATCTACACAAAGGCAATGTTGCTGTCTTATCACTGCTACACTTGATTGAGTTGGTTTGTAAAGCTTATTCTTGAGCAGCAAGGATCAGTCCTTTTGTCTCCTTCTTTAAAAAAAAACATATTGTAACCATCTTCAGGATTCTCCATCAGCTTCATCCATCGTTTGCTGGAAAAACTCTCCATGTAGGACTTTCTCTTTCTAGTCGACGATTCTTTATCAATTAGTCCTCATATTGTACTCCCGGAGGGTCTCACCAATATCACTGATCACCTTCTCACTAAGTGCAGCCTGCAACATTCTTTTAATCCCTATTCCTCAGATAGGCATACAAAGACTTGAACTCTTTCATAACACTATCCTCTTCCTAGATAGAAAAGCCTTGCTATGTCACTTCTAGTATGAAGGCACCTGTGCATAGCCATTATCTTCCTCTGTCCATTCCACAACTTCTACAGAGTAGCATACCACACCTGCAGTCCAAGTGTTGATGTCTCTAATTAGGTTTCCTCCATTCAGCTTGGATCTACATAGATATTTTAACTCTTCAGATATATTCAAAAGAAATTTTCTCTTTTATCTTGGTGTTCATCATCTGGATTAAGATACTTGCAACTCCCCCCCC
>NC_069002.1:37552445-37557152 GCF_001194135.2 Octopus bimaculoides | reverse complement strand
GCTTTCTCTTATGTCCTCACCATCTGGAAGTTGTATTCCACTGTTATCTACTCATTACCCTCTCCTCTGTGTATTGATCTACACCAAATGCCATCTGGATGCCATGACTGAAAATTTGTACAATCTAAATAAGGGAGTCCAGTTGACCCTTGCTAGCTCCATAAAGCTTCAAATCCTCCATAAACAGCAGGTGATTACTTGGTCTCATATTTTTCTTCAGTTTGTAACCAACTTCTATCTTCCTAGAACCATGGACAACAGTAACATACAAACAATAAACAGCAGGGATGACACAGAATTTCATTGAAAGATTCCCCTCTTGATGCAGATTTGTCCAATTTCCTTTCCATCTGATGTTAAAACTGTCTTACAGTTCCTCATACTGTTTAAATAAATAAATCAGAATTTTAGCTACTGCAACCATCTCCAAGCATTTTAGAATCCATGAGTGAGGAACCATATCATATGCTTTCTTGTTAGCAATCCAGGCCACTGATAGGATTGTCAACCTTCTCCGACAATACTTTGAAATTGCCTTATTTATCAGCAGCTGATCCTTTGTTCCTCATGATCCCTTACTGCAATCAGTTTGTTTCTTTCAATTGGTCTTACAATTTTTTACCCATTATTTTAGTTAGAAACTTCCACACCCCAGGTATACAGGCAATTGGGTGACAGTTACTGACTATGGAACTTTTGGCTCAGTCCTTTTGGATCATCACAGTTCTTCTTTTGACCATTCATTCTGGTATAATTCCTTGGTGTACACAGCCTTGCAAGAGCTTCTGGAATTTAGGATGTAAATTCATCAAAACTTTGAACCAAAAACCTTGACCTGGCTCCAGGCCAGATGCCTTCCAATTTTTTTATTTTACCAACTTCAGTTCATATATCTTCCAATGTGATGGTAACATCCATACCATTGAATTCTTCTTCCACTTCATGAAGTCAGGGTGCCTTGTTGTTGTGTTTGATAACCTCTGACAAGATCTTACTCCAAAATGAAGTTGTTTCTTTGCGATCAGGTATTTCTGCCTTTTCCTCCGTCCAGAACCTTGTGAAACAGTTTCTGATTTGTTCTAAACGGTTGATTTTGTTTGACCTGTAGGCATCTTTCCTCTAATCTTTTCATCCTAACTCCACTTGATTTCATCTTTTGTTTTAACATATCTCATATAAATAGAGGGCAGTTGTCCACCAGAGCAGTATTTCTTGTTCATGGAGTTCTGTTCTTTTCCATTGAACCTCAAATTTCCTCTGCCTTACTTCCTCAATCTTACTTAAATCCCTCCACCATATATTAATGTTTTCTTTTATCTTCCTTTTCTAACATTAATTCTTTATTTCTCTGTACTTTTTTTTATCTAAACATTCCCATATTTTCTGTGATGACATAAGCAATGCCATACATCAAGGAATTGAACTCACTAATGTCCTTACTTGGAATTCTCATCCTAACTTCATTCGCTTTCCTGGGCCTTTCCCTTCATGTAACTTCAATGATGGTAACCTTTTCCTTTCCTCAAGGAACATCACTTCTAGAATTCTCTCATGAAGAGCAGCTAGTTCTTGGTTAATTTCTTCCAGTGACGTTTTAGTTTGAGGGACAGTAATATCTTCTATAGATGCTAGATTTCCTCCCTCCATGCCCCCAAACACTCTAGATTCTCCTAATTCATAGGTACTTCTTCTGAATCAGTAGTTCCTTTCACACTTCCATTATAATCTCCTCTTGTTCTGTCTTTTCTAACCACTTTTTGATCTTAATTTGTCCAATCTGATCAGCCAGTCTTTGTTCACTGGCATCCTTCAGCTCATCATGTGGATATTTTTTTCCAGAGCCCAAGTGACCTTTTTCTGTAGCCTTTTTTCTCTGGCTCACTCATAATGTAACAAACAATTTGTTGTTTTCTTTTGTCTATTTCAATCTACTTCACTGCTGTGAGTCTGCAGTAACTTCATTACAACTGAACCTGCACTGCTGTTCCACAAGACACTTGCTGGATGTGACACCTTCACTAAAAGCTCCAGTCTTGTGGACGTTATTCGGATTATTTTCATTATTGACATTTCTCTGATAAATGGTGTTTGTTTTAATATTACTACCAACCAGTTGTTAAAAGCAAAGACTTTCAAGAAGTCTGTATGCCTTCAGGGAAACTAATTATCCTGTGTTGGTTGCCGCCTCCGGTATTTATTCTTGCAGTAAATAAAGACTCATATAGTCGACTCTAGTGAATTCCTCCACCCTTTAACAGGTGTTGCTTTTTGTTATGCAGTGTGTCCAACAAAAGCCACCTTCTTTATCAGGCAAGTGCTTGGTTGGGTTGCAAGTTTAGTCATCAACAGCCTGAACATAAAACAGGTTGTACTTGATTACATGTCACCAACAACACTAAAAGTGACCTAACATATTATTTACATTTATTACTATAAATAACAATATCATCATCGCCACCACCAACATTATTACTTTCACAACAACCAACAGCATTATTATTTTTCTTCGTGAGCCCTTGTGGCCAATAAAAGAAATCATTATCATTATCACCATAATAACCATTAATGTTATTATCCGTTCTTTTTTTCTTTTTATTCTTTCTTCAATTTTTTTGCCAATTTTTTATATTTCCCCAAACACTAGGTTAATATATTTCAGGTTTTGCCTAGCGCATTCCTTTAAATACACACACACACACACATATGTAAATATATATATGTGTGTGTATATATATATATATATATATGTATATGTATATATATACATATATACACATATATACACATATATATACATAATATATATATATATATATATATATATATATATATACATATATATATATATAGATAGATAGATAGATAGATAGATAGATAGATAACTTTTATATCAGTTATGCACTATCCTAGCATTGAATAGCCAAACTTGGTAATATTTGTATTTGTTATTATCCACATAACTATTTTCGTTAACAATATTGACACATCTTTAACTGCAAAATAATACATGATATGCAATCACATATTTATATTTTTTTTATATATATCCACTTTTCCATTTTATATTTTTATATATATATTCTTGTAGATTAGTTAATTTAATTATTTTTATATTATTATATTACACCTCCACTAAAAATATACCTAGTAACATTTTATACTAATCACCCCTAATAACTAACCTATTATACACGTCTCATGAGCAACCTTCTATCAATATTCCAACTGGCATAATTGAGACATGTACAATATTAGACTTTATTATATAAATTTGAATAGTCATACACCTACATAAATCCCATTATTATTCACCACATTAAACCATATTAACACATTATCAATAGCAAAATAATGACCGATATGTACTCAGTCTTATATTTATTTATTTTTAATTTTAATTTTATATTTTTTATGTTATACTTTTACCATATCATTCTAATATACTTACATGTAAGTGTGCATTTACATGTATATGTACAGCAGCTGGACAAATTAATTGAAACACCTAGCATAAAAGCATCATAATTTTGAAATATCTATAAACCCGTCAAGAGCTTGTTTATTTTTTTTTATATTTATTATTAGTGTTGCTTAATATGTATTGCTAAACTTGCTGTTTCTTTTTAGATGTCATCAGAAAAAGGTAATTAAAATACATTAAAATGATAGATCTATCAAGCTTTCAAATAGGTCAAGTTGTTGGTGCTCGTATGGCAGGCGCTAGCATAATAGAAACAGCCGAAATGTTTGGTATATCAAAAAGTAATGACAGCCTTTAAGATAGAGGGAAAAACCTCCTTGTTGAAACAAAACTCCAGAAGAAAACCAAAATTTTCATATAGGGACCATTGGACTCTTACACGAATTGTTAGAAAGGATCACAAATGCAAGTGGCTGAGCACTCCACAGACATGTGTACCCTTAACATAGTTCTCGGGGATATTCAGCGTTACACAGTGTAACAAGGCTGACCCTTTGAATTACAGGCACAACAGAAACAGTAAGAGTGAGAGAAAGTTGTGGTGAAAGGGTACAGCAGGGTTCGCCACCATCCCCTGCCAGAGCCTCGTGGAGCCTTAGGGGTTTTCGCTCAATAAACACTCACAACGCCCGGTCTGGGAATCGAAACCGCGATCCTATGATCGCGAGTCCGCTGCCCTAACCACTGGGCCGTTGCGCCTCCACGCAGAATATATAAGCATATATCTATTGGATTGACAACTAAGTTCCCGCCGTTTTTTTTTGTTTTTTTAATTTTGTAATTTATTGCGTTTTTAAATTTTGGAATCTAATTTTTTAGAGAATTCTATTTTTGAATTATTTTGGAATCTTTTTTGTTTTTTCTAGTTAATCTTAGTTAATTTTTGTTTATTTTCAGATCATTAAAATGGAATGTCAAGTTAAGAAAAACAAGCATTTTCGACACTTCCTTCTTTTTGCTTTTAATCAAGGTTCTAAGGCTGCAAAAGCTGCTCGCGACATTTGTGCTGTGTATGGAGAGGGTGCCATAGCTGAAAGAACCGCTTGTGATTGGTATGCCAAGTTCAAAAATGGCCGTCCAGTTGAGTTCGATGAAGAGCGATTAAACCAACTTTTGCATGAAAATTCTCGTCAAATGACAAGGGAACTGGCAGAGAAAATGGAATGCTCTCACACTGCTACAGAGAAGCATCTTCACTCCATAGAAAAGGTTCAGAAGTATGGAGC
>NC_069002.1:37533478-37552107 GCF_001194135.2 Octopus bimaculoides | reverse complement strand
TCCAATGATATAAATGCCCATCTTTCAGAAATAAAATATATCTTATTTTTCAGTTAGGCCAGGGGTTCCCAACTTTTTTGTCGTTATCGCCCGCTTTTCCACACACAAAAGTTCTTATCGCTAACCTGTGCAGTAATTTTTAGGACGCAAAAACAAAGCATATTCAGAACGGTTGCTTAAAAAATGAAATATTTATTGAGATGATTGCAAAATGGGCATTCGGAGTTGAAACAGTATTCAGAAGAATGAAGTTTCTATTTCTAAATGTTTCTCAAATGAAATAAAATTGAAAAATGATAAATGTATTAAATGTCCAACAAACTCACCATGTTTAGTTCTCAGCGTGATCCTTGAGGCTGATGCGATGCAGCAAGTTGCAAACACATTTGGTTGCAAATTTGTCGATTTTAATCGCAAGTCTCCTTTTTGGCTACATCCAGTCCACTTCTGCTTGTAGAAAATAAAGTACCAGCGTGACTGAAACCAGATTCCACGTTGTACGACGTTGGGAAGGCAAGCAAAGTTAATTTCTAATGCTTCCATAGGTTGGGGTAAGAATTGAATATACTTTGATGGTGCCAGAAGCCTTCTTCGACATGAAACCGACATCGCATTGTAGCCTCGTTATCATTTTGCATTGCAATGCAATTGGTTCCTCCTGAACGTCGTCTTCGCAATGGACTGCTTGAACTTCGAATGGTTTGCTATACCAATTTGGAATATTCAATGTAATAACATCTTGAAATCGCTCCGTCATGTCATCATGCAATGATTGTAGATAGTCACGATAGGTAACGATATCCTCATCAACCAATTCATCTTTCAAAGAATCCAGTTGTGGAAATTGATGCAATTGACGTTTGGAAATGTTTATTTTATACAGGATCAATTTCGAAATGAAGGTGGTGATAAATGATTCACAGTCGACAAGAGTTTTTTGCTTTCCTTGCAACAACTTAATCAAGTCATTAAATTTAGTGAATATATCGCTCAGAATAATAAAAATTAAAAAAACAAATATCGCGCTTTCCAGCAATCAATGAAGCCGACAGAGAAGTACTTTCAAAGAAAGATATGATCACATGAAACAGTTCAACAAAGCGAACAACACAGTTGCTCTTTGACAGCCATCGTACTTCAGTATGGTACAGAAGCCTTACAAAGTCATCATCATTATCCAGACACAGTTGACGGAAAATTCGATCAGACAAGGAATTTGATTTCAGTTTATTCACAGTTTTGGTAACCAACTGCAGCGCATCATTCAACCGACCATTGATATTTTTGCCACTAAATGTTGTTGGTATATCACACAATGAACTGTTAAAATCTGTTGAGAAATTTCACGCTTTAGGTGAGATGAAAACCTTTGTATCTTCCAGCCAAGGAAGGGGCCCCATCAGACGCACAGGGATATGATGTTCAGAAAGGAAACGCTTAAGCACATTGAAAATAGATGTACCTTTGAATCAAGCAGCAAGTTCTCTGTAACAATGGTTTGTCTCTTTTGTTGGAATGCTTGGAATCAAAATGATATTTCAAGCGTGAAGGTTTCATAGCTTCATTGCTCAAAGTTTGCTGGCATAGAAGACACATGGGTAATTGACAGTTTCGAGGAGAAGCAATAAATCCATATGATAAATAGTTAACGCTGTATTGGCGACAAGTTTTCTTTACCGGAGGCATCAGGAAAGTTAAAATTCGAAAAAAGAATTCATAGAAGCGGAATCGGCAAAGGCAGAAATTCACGATGCACGCGGATGTGTGTGCGTCCAATGCAAGTGTAGTGACATGGTTAATGGGTCTGGTCACTACTTCTAATCTGATATGAGATGAACGGACGAAGGCAGAAGTGAAAGAACGAACGGTCAAGAGATATAGTTCGTTCAGTGATTTCTTCCATACATTAAGCGGCAATACAGAAGTACAAGGAGTGTGTGAGAGGCAGAAGAGAGAAACGACGATATGCAAGCTTAGTTTAGACTAGGGAAAACATAATTACCAAAAATCCTTTATCGCCCACCATTTCCTAAAAATTCGTTCATCGCCCAGGTTGGGAAACCCTGAATTAGATCAATTTAAGTTTGGGGGTGGAGTGGGAAATTTTGGAAAATTCACCGGAGTCCACTTCAATTCGTCTTAATTTTCAAGAAAATGTATATTTTTTAATGAAATTCTCTACAAATATGGACTTGTTCAGAAACACCCGCGAGTGGGGAACAGTTCTCAAAAATAACCCTCAGTTGTTTTCTCCAAAAATTCCTATGTCCTCGGAATCTACATAGTTCAAGGTATATTTGTAGAGAATTTCATTAAAAAATATCCATTTTCTTGAAAGTTAATGCGAATTGAAATGAACTCCGGTAAATTTTCTGAAATTCCGCACCCATCCTCTCATGAAACACCCCCACCCCCACCCCACCCCACCAAAAAAAGAATCTTGTATTTTCGGAATCTACATGATATAACACATATTCGTAGAAAATGTCATTAACAAATATCCATTTTTCTGAAAGTTATGATCATCCAAATCTGGGTGGAGGGAAAGATCATCGGGGAGACACTATATCCATGGTGGAGATGACTGAAACAAGTAGAAAGTAAAGGTATTATCTTTTATCCTATACTATTTACTTGTTTCATTCACTGGACTGCGACCATTCTGGGGCACCAAATTGAAGGTTTTAGTCAAATAAATTGACTGCAATATTTTTTTATAATCTTCTTCCCAAATTGCTAAGTGGGGGACATAAACAAACCAGCACCAGTTGTCAAGCGGTGGTTGGACACGCATACACACACGACAGGCTTCTTTCAGTTTTCTCCTACCCACAAGGCTTTTGTCAGCTGGCCCCTTCTGTGCCATGCAGTGGGAATGAACCCGTGACTCTGTGGTTGGGGGGCAGACTTCCGGCCACACAGCCACGCCTCATCATTACCGTTTACTTTTACAGACACGTGCATCATTACCCTGCTTCTCTGACGATATCTACAAAACCGTGTTTGCAGGGGTCTCCATGTCTCCATATCAGACTATTACCCCTTCCCGTCCCATCATCACATTATTACCTCTGCCCTAACGAAGGCAGAGGTATTTTCACTTGTGTTTCTTTGTTTGTTTGCCCATGGACAAGATATCTCAAGAACCACTGAATGGATTCGGATGAAACTTTCAGGGATGTTTGGCCTCATGACTGGCACAAACTGATTAGATTTTGGGAATGATCCTGTACCAGACAAGGATTCTGGATTATTTTTTCGGTTTTTTACTTAATTTTTGAGAGCGGTTGGGTTCTTTTTTAGTTTGTGAGAGCAGTCAAGATTATTTCAGTTATTCTCATTTTAAAAATCATCTCTGGCTAATCGTTGAGAGGACGTTGGTGTTGCTTTGGCAGAGGTTTGCGCTCTTTGAGTGTTCTTGTTTATTTTTAAGGTTGATTAATTGTAACCCCGATGAGTCAACTCAGTGTTTTCCAAGGTTATTTTGTTGTGGAACCCTTAAACAGTTGTTCATAAATGTGCAGAACCCACATCTACATTTTGCAGAAACCCTTACCATAGCTTTAATTTTATTAAACCATTAAGTAAAGTAAAAGTAATTACGGTGAAAGAAATGATTCAATTTATTTTGAAATAGTGAATACCATTCTCTTTCCTTTATGAACTTATATCAAGTTTTATTACAAGAACACTGTCTTATCAAAATTCAGATAATTTAAAAAAGGAAATACAGGGGTTTCTCAGAACACCCTTTAGAAAATATTACATGAACTTATTTTAAGCTTTTGATTTTGAATTGTCTCCTCGATAATAGAAGTCCTGCTCATCATTTTAAGTTTATTAACACTTTGTTATTTATTTTTCTGGGTAAGATGTTACTCTATTTCAAGTAACATTCTGAAAAATTCCTGACAGCTAAGTAAACTGATGCGTGTATTATTATGTGAACAAATTTGGGAAAAAAATCAATAGGAGAAAATTTCATTGAAATGGTTAAGCTCCTTTTTTTCAATTCTGCCTCAACAACTGTGTCTCTCCAGAACACTGGAAAATTGCCCATGTCATTCTGCTGTTCAAAAAAGGTGATCGCACCTACCACCTGTCAACTACCACCAATTCAACCTTACTCGCTGCATCACCAACCTGATAGAGTCCTGTGCCAGAGAAGCACTCTGGGACTTTTGGAAGTCTCACAGCATGGAATAAACAACCCGCATCAGTTGTTAGCTGTTGAGACATTACAAACCTCAAAACTTCCATGCTTCTTGAAATCTGCCAACAGTTCACCTGAAGGCCTTTTCTTTTCTTTTTTTTTTGTTGTTGTTGTAGTGCACCTGAGCACTGTATACAACAATTTCCTTCATCATTATATATATATATACATACGTGTGTGTTGACTTTCTGTGCAACATTTTATGGTTGTTAATCAATGTAACGTCACCCCCCCCCACTCAGTGTTCAATATGTGGTGCAAGATTTTCTCTCTTTTCTATCCATTTCTCTGTCCTTCTCCTCTCCCCTTTTCTGCACAAAACCTTCCCCATCTATTTCTCTCTTTACTATCTTCCATTTCTTCCTCTCCCCATCTCTGTCAACTACCTACTCTTTATCTTTATTCCCTTTTTTCTCTGCACTCCTTCTTTCTTCATACTTGCTCTTCTCCAAACTTCTCTACTCCACTGTCTCTCTCTTTCTTGCTTTTTTGTACCAAAAGACCATCCAATTTTTTATCACTCATCCTTTTTCTACTTGACCAGTGCATAGATAAGACGTGTATTTTGTTTCATCTCCAGCTTAGCACTCACTTCAGACCCCACACTTTTCATTCTTTTCTTTCCTTCTATCTTTCTTCACTTCTATCCCATCATTTTATCCTTCTCATTTGTACCTCTGGAACATAAGCACCATTATTTTCTTCCTGTTTTTGTTAGTTTACGTCATGTAGTGTCCCACATTTTGAAATACTTGTAATTTGTATTTTTACTGTTTATGTTTGCTACGCTTGATATATTTCCAAAATTAAACATTTTAATATGCAAAATAAATTTCACATTATTACATATACTATACGTTAATGCAAAAAATATTGTGTTAATTGATTATCTTCAAAATGGTCTCACCATCAATGGAAAGTTCAATGCCAACTTGCTGAGGCAGTTATGAAAGGCTATCAAGACCAAACACCCAGAAAAACTGATGAATGGGGTCTTGTTTCATTAGGACAATGCTTCAGCACACAAGTCCTTGCTTTCAATGGCTGCT
This sequence comes from Octopus bimaculoides, assembly GCF_001194135.2. NCBI lineage: Eukaryota > Metazoa > Mollusca > Cephalopoda > Octopoda > Octopodidae > Octopus > Octopus bimaculoides. The sequence goes on along the minus strand of NC_069002.1, from coordinate 37,546,845 downwards.
GACTTTCAACTGGTCGATCACCCCTCCCTATATTAGTGATTGGGTTCCATCTGGTTATCATCTGTTCCCCAACATAGAAAAACACTCAGCTGGACACCAGAATCTCTGTGATGGTGACACCTTATCCGCTGTTGATGACCATTTTGACCAACAGGATAGCTTCTTCACCAGTGCGATCCAAGCACTGCAACTACTTATGGAAGTGGACAGTAAAAGGAACTATGTTAAAAAAATGAACTTCATTAGGTCACGTTCCATGAGAGTGTCTTGCTCAGCCTATGAACATTTCAGCAGACCTTCATAATAATAAAGATTATTATCTGCATTTATTTTAATGTTAACATTGAAAAAAATCCACATTTTTCATTAAAAAAATTTGGACCTGGGTTTGCACCCCCTTAACAAATTTTGTTGCTGGGCCACTGTAGGAAGGGCATCCAACCATAGAGAATCTGCCACAACAAATTTCCATCCAACCCATTGAAGTATGGAAATGTGGGCCTTAAAATATATATTCTTTTACTTGTTTCAGTCATTTGACTGTGGCCATGCTGGAGTACTGCCTTTAATAAAAGAAATCGACCCCAGGATATTTTCATTGTAAGCCTAGTACTTATTCTTTTGGTCTCTTTTGGCGACCTACAAAGTTACGGGGATGTAAACACACCAACATCGGTTGCCAAGCGATGGTGGAGGGACAAGCACAAACACACACACACACATATATATATATATATATATATATATATGATGGACTTCTTTCAGTTTCCATCTATCAAATCCACTCACAAGGCTTTGGATGGCCTGAGGCTATAGAAGAAGACAGTTGCCCAAGGTGCCACGCAGTGGGACTTAACCAGGTTGGGAAGCAAGCTTCTTAGTACACAGCCACTGCTGCATATAATATATATATAAAATATAATAATATGATGATGTGTGTGTGTGTGTCTTTCTGTTTGTGTTTGTTCCCCACCCCTTCACAACTGGTGTTAGTTTCTTTACATCCTATAACTTAGCAGTTCAGCAAAACAGACTGATAGAATGAGTAGAAGACTTTAAGAAGATAAATACTGAGATGAATTTATTTGACTAGACCCTTCAAGGTGGTGCTCCAGCATGGCTACAGTCCACAGACTGTAACAAGTAAAACAAATACTAAAGGATATGTCGTAGCTGGGAAACACAAGTGAAAAGATATGTAGAAGCAACAGAAGACCCCTTCAAGTCTAGACTTAACATTGGTGAGACATTTATGGATATTGAAAGAAAATGCTGCACAATATAACATCAACTGGAGAGTGTTGCAAAAATGCAGACCTTTCCTCATCAGCAGTATGAGGTGCAACTTTTGCTTAGAGGAGAAAAGGATCATAATGTGGAATTTCTTCTACCCAGGGAACTGCCTGAACTCTAAAAGCAAAATATTTACCTCTTGTCCTCATGACTGGAAATATATATCAACCAACTAGTCAGTTCCATTTAAGCAGTAAGGGTTAGTTTTTGCCTCATTAGAAGTCATTTCAGCATAAAAAGGGTTGGTGCTACTTTAGTGTGTGATCTACCACAGTATCTGTAGTCTACACTGTAAAATAACCTGAATTCGGTTAGGATTTAGAGTAAGGGCTAAAGTTTAGAGTTATAGTTAGAGTTAAGGTTTAGGATTTGAGTTAGGGTTAGATGGCACACTAGGTAGCCCAGATACTAGAGTGGCCCCCAAAAGTTTTATCTCCTTCATGTCCACTACCTACATGCTCCCATATATGGACACACCCACACATCTCTCTTTCTCCCATGCTCTCTCCACTTTGTCCTTACCCTCTCTTCGTTTCACATTTACAAAGATAAAAAATAAATAATGGGCGGCATTGCACTCGAATGCAGAGGTGCAGGACAATTAGAGATCAATCCAAGGGACACAACTCTTCTTTTTTGTGCTTTTCCATCTCAGGTTTTCTTTTCTATTTGTCTTTTTATGTCACTTCTGAGATTTGTTGACAGAATGGTGTTTTGAGACATTCGGTAAAAACGATCCCAAGCTATACTCTTCCACTCAACCTTAGAAGGTTTTTTAATGCAAAAACATTTGGGAATATGAAATGGATGTTATGAAACTAAATTTATAAAACTATACAAATAAGTATAGATAATGTGTGTGTGTGTGAAGTCACAACACAGAGGAAAGTGTAGTGAGATCAAATCAAGACTACTGTAAGTTATTCTGAGGAGACTGAGGCAACTGCAGGAGATGAGAAAAGCTAAAGAAGGAAAGAGTCATCATCACAACTTCAATCTGACCAAAAGCCTACATATTTGCCCCGAGTGTGCCACAGCCTGCTGCTCAAGGATCAATATACATGGCCATTTAATGATTTCTCATTTTTCTTCATCGTCTTTGGATCTACCACCATCATGATATATATGCAGGCTGCCATGGGTAAAATTGTTGGCATTTTATATTTTTAATTTCGCGCATACGCATTGTCTTTGATTTTGTCGACTGCATAGTATAGTAGTGTCACTACCTGACAGTGGAAGGAACCTGTGGAAGAGAGAGAGACTCAGGAAGACATGGGATGAGGTGGTGAAGCACGACCTTTGAACGTTGGGCCTCACAGAGGCAATGACGAAAGACCAAGACCTCTGGAGATATGCTGTGATTGAGATATGCTGGCAAGGAAAGTGAGACCACAGCCGTAACCTAAACCAGTGTCGCATAACCAACCCATTTAGAAAGTACCTTTGAATCATCAGGTAACATACTGTGCTTGAGGAGACCTATTGAGTCGAGTAAATGAAAATCAAATCAAATCACAATCAAATCACTAACGTCATCTTCATTGCTGTCTGAAATTTCTATAGACTCTTCTTCATCTGTCTCTCTGGCTCTTCTCTTTTTGCTCTGCTCATTTTCACTGCTAACATTCTCGATGTCACTCATATCAGTGAAACTCTCTGATTCGTTGTCACTGTCAGGATTAACAGAAAGCTCATTCCCAAAATCAGCAAAGAAGTTGTCTTCTTTGCTCAAGGGATTCAATACGACTCGATTTCTTGGCTTTTTCCAAGATGTTCACCTCAACATCTGACAGCCTGGTCATGAAAACAACTAGCCAGGAACTTTTTGTCTCAAGACAAACTCAAGTTCTCCACTAGAAAGTCAGCATGTTGCCCAAGCACTCCAAGAAATTGGTTTGGTAAAATATGTACAGCTCTGCAATGAAGAAAAAAGAAACAAAAAGTCATTTATTATAAACAGATTTACAAATAACCAGAAAGGGAAAGTGAGTAGTTTTAATATTTTATGTTTTGACCAACAAGTCGCAGTTTTTGAGAATGTAATCTAGCAAAGAAATGTGAGATATGTGACTGATGCAGCTACTGTATTTTTATTTTTATATCCAAGTCAACGAGTGGTTTCGGCAAACATATGTTGGATAGGACTTGATATCTTGACGTTGGATAGATTTTCCTTGTAACCACGTATAGTTCGATCAAAAGTGAAATATTCTTTTTAAATATGGTGTTACTGGTCGCACTTTTGAGTTATATTTAAACCAGAGACCACTTACTTATAATTACATTGATCTCTTGGATGTTCTAAAATACTTTTTCCGGAGTTAATCATTACATGTTTTATCAACACAGCACCATCTTGTGTGTGTGTGTGTGTGTGTGTGTGTGTGTGTGTGTGTGTGAAGGCACATGGCTCAGTGGTAAGAGCATTGGGCTTACAATCGTGAGGTTATGAGTTCGATTTCCAGAGTGGGCTGTGTGTTGTGCTTTTGAGCAAGTCACTTTATTTCACGTTGCTCCAGTCCACTCAGCTGTAGAAACGAGCTGCAACGTCAGTGGTGCCAAGCTGTATCAGCCTTTGCCTTTCCCTTGGATAACATCAGTGGTGTGGAGAGGGGAGGCTGGTATGCACGGGTGGACTGCTGGTCTTCCATAAAATCAACCCTAGGTCGTGCGTTTGCCAGTGAGGCGACTTTCTGCCCAGACTTGTACCCCATAGGTTTCTTTTGAGTGCATTCAACGTATCTTACCTCCAAAGATTTGACTGCTATTTCTAGCTCACCCTGCTACTATGTAACAGCTATTAGCAATAAAGGACTTGAATACCTGTTATGTGGTTGCAAGGCGTGCAAGAAATAGCAGCCAAATATTTCCTTTTCTGGGGAAACGAGCCGTATACGTGTGATTTCGATGTCACATTCGTTGAAAGCATGCAAAATAACCTGGAAAAGAAAAAAAACCCATGAAACAAAACTCGGTTGTTGGGAAACTCAGACTTTCCCGGTATCTTGAATAATTGGTGACACAACGGGTCACGGGTAGTCTAGTATATATATATATACTATTGAATATATATATATATATACTATTGAATCCCGTTGTAGATCTGTATCGTTTGAAACTTAGGTGACAGACGAAAGTTGTAACTTACTGTGCACTTGCAACTGGTTGTCTGTCCATGCCATCACTTTTCTATCGCCATAAGACTATTTTTTGTTGATGGGATGACATCGGAGGTCAGCATGAAGAGACATCCGTACATCAAAGAATTGTAGTGAGATAAAGCGACAAAGGACATGAGGCAGGGGGGGGAGAGAGAGAGAAAAATACAAAGGGGTAGAGAATTCGGTGAGGTAAAGATGAAAAAGAGAAAAAAAAGGATAAAAAGAAAGAGGGAAAAAATTTAGAAGGAACAAAAAAAAAAAATAGGCGAAGAAAAGTTCAGCAAAGAAATAAAATAATGCTCGAAGAGTATAAGGCAGGCAGTTATTTCCCTTGAAGTCTGTCCATTTTCCTAATTTGCCACCAGTCGTAGAATGGCGCCATTTACGAAATTTTGTTTATTGATGGAGAGAAGGTTTGATGATCCGTTGCTAACATTGTGAAAGATCGCTGACACGTTTAGAATATATAAACCCGTATGTTTGAAGAGAGGTACACATACTGGTGAGTGACACTTCAGTTATTCTGAAATCTCTGTGATCTCCAATACCAATCATTTATTTATTTGAAGGAGAGAAAGTTCATTATTCTTTATTGACAACTTCCGATTTTTATCACAAAAAAAAAAAAACGGGTTAATGTTTACTTTAACTCCCTGTCACCAGAATAATAAAAAAAAAACAAGTGTAATGGGTGTGAAAAAATGTGTATTAAACGAATATGAGAACAAAAATGTGCGGCAATGAACCGATTATAAAGAAATTTGAGCGGAGGTAAAGAATACGTCCACACCACCCGTTTCCCCCCCGAAACCCCAAGGTGTACGTATTCTTTACTTCTACCGAAATGTGTTGGGCAAAGGACTTTCGAAGTTGCTTGAGTGTAATGGAAAAAATAGATTCATTTATTTGAAAGTTTACCATTTATTTTCGTTTGAGTAATAGAAAAATCATAATTTATGCTTGAAAATAATTTGTATAAAAATTCATCAAAAGATATTCATTTTTCTGGAAGTTATGAGGCAACAAATTCGGGTGGGGTACACATCTGTAGCTATGCCAAAACAAAGAGAATTTCATTAAAAAAACTAGGAGAAAAATTAATTTTTTCCAGAAATTAAAATTCACATGCATTAGTTTTCGCTTTTTTCCTTGTGTTAAATATGTGATTTTCTTCCATTTCAGTGTTTAAATGAATGCTTACTGTGTTATCTGTTCGGACCGATTTGTGTCAACTGGTGGTGAATGGGACATTGCTGCAGGCATTTGTGGTCATACGTTCCACTCTGCCTGTTTGGGTACATGGTTGGAAACTTCCAGAACATGCCCAACCTGCCGGAAACGCTGGTCAAAGAAAGATGTTGCCATAAAGTTATATTTTGACTTTGATAATTTAGCATTGGAAACTGAAGAAACATCTACTCCAAGGTGAGAATAAGTTTTCTTTTCATCTAACACTTTGTGACCGTGGAGAATGTATGGTTGTTGGGTATTCAATACCTTGCTGTGTGGTTGACAACAGAAAGAAGAACCTCAACAATAAAATAACTCGGAACTTTAAGAATATGTGAAGGACCAACTTAGTGATTAAAAATTTTTTCAGATTTGGTAGCATTGAAAAACATCTAAATTGGTAGAACAGATGTGCAAACGAGTGGAACAGATATATAGAAATGGGTGGAAGAGATGTATAAATTGGTGAAAATCAAATACAAATGGACTAGATATACAAATTTCTTTGTTTTGATTTTCTCTGATTTACTTGAACATTTACAAACAATTGTGATGAGCAGGATTTATATAGGTCTCTGGATGGAGCCATCACTGACACAACACCTGCATGGACATAGAATTCAATACAGACTTGATCTTCTGTTAGTTTCAAGAGAAATTAGGAATTTGGTCCATGCTAAACAAAACTCCTCTCCTCTTCTCTTGCCCCGATACCTACTTCCTCTTTTCACTCTTACCCACCTTCTCTCTTCATTGATACCCCCTTCCATTCACACCCCACCCCATATCCTAACCCCAAACCCACACCCCAGCCTCACATCCCCACATCACACCACATGCTAGCACTGATCACTTCCCAGCATGCACAACACACACCATGATCTGCACACCCACAAGATCGATAAAGTAAAGTACCCCCTTCAAGTACTGAGGTTGATATTGATTAACCCTTTTGTTACTGTATTTATTTTGAGATGCTCTGTGTTTCTTTCAATTATTTTCTTGACTAAAGGCAGTGCTCCAGCATGGCCGCATTCAAATGACTGAAACGAGTAAAAGAGTATATGACAAAGAATTTAGTAAAATAACTTAGTTATCATTCAGCTTATGTTAGGAACATAAATTGCGCCTAAGGTTTGGTGGAAGATTTTAATTCAAAACTTATGAAAACAAGACATTTGCACTCAGAGCCAGAGCCAGTTTCAGCCAGGTTGGTAACGAATGGGTTAACCCCCTCTTCTCAAAATTTCAGGTCTTGTGGCCATGTTAAAAATTATTATTTATGTCTAGCTCTTGTGGCAAATAAAATGTGTGTTATATTTTTTAACAGACTGCTCAATGAATTAAACAGCATGCATGCCAAGTTGGCTGAGTTTGAACAGAAGAATAAACAGTTAGAGAAGGACTTTCAGAATGTCTGTGATGAAAAAGAAGCTCTCTCTCTTGCCCACCAGAATGCACTAGCTGAGGTCCAGGTGATGATGTCTTCCATGAAGGCAAAAAACAAACAGATTCAGTACTACCAGAACTGTGAACAGAATTGGATTGACAAAGACAAGGAACGCGTAGAGCTGAAGAATAGAGTTGAAAGTTTTGCACAAATCAAGAAACTAGTTCAAAGTGAGTTTCAAATAGATTTTCAAAAGATTTTGCTTTTTATACATTCTTTTCTCCTTTCACCTCCTCACTTTTGTTTGTCCTTTTCTCATTGCTATTTCCTTTTTGTGTGTGGTTGTGGTTGCATTGAACAAAGGGAGACTATTGAATAAGGCTGTCTCACTAGTGCCAGTGCCATGACAAAATGCAGACTGTTGTTAGTGAAAGAAAGAATTCAGACAATGCAGGGTTGGGAGGACCTGTCAATGTGACTAACATCACCAGTGCAGATGCCATAGTAAATTGTACCAGTACACTCTAAAGTGGTTAACAAATGAGTGGAAACTATGAATGGTCTGGAGGAACTTTAGGTTACCTTTCTGGACATTTGTGTAGTGGGGTTTTTTTTTTAAGTACAATGAAATTTTGTGAAAGTCTGTGGAATGGACTCTACATGTTCTTTGTTGGTAGACTTAATTGCTGTTGTCTGGTTTAACACTATCACCTGATCTTTGAGTGGCTTTAGTAGTGTCTGCTTACTTTTGTTGCAAGCATTGAGATGAGGTCTCGTGTCTAAGGTAAGGTAGCTTGATATCTTGTACTGCCCCATATTTAAACAATATGTGAGTTGTAATTCTTTTCCTTCCTCAAGGCTCAGAAACCCTGAAAAAGGGGACATGAGCTCTGACCAAACTATGCAAAAGTAAAAGATTGCTCATATCCAAGTAGATGGGGCTGGAGATAACTATTTAAGATGACTTTTTGAGGCATTTTGTGCTGATACTTATTATGTCTATAACCAACTTAACTCCCAAATAGCCAATCCACTTTGCTGTATCATCATTATCATTTTATACCTACATTCATGGATGCCATGGGCTGGATAGTTAATTATGATTTGAGTCAGTTTTTATCTGTAGTTCCTACAATTTGCAGATAGATAGGAGGACCACATGTCATTCATGTTGTTTTAGCAGGATTCCTATGGTTGAATGCTCTTCTGAACACAAACACTTATAAAGTGTGCATGGTGTGCTTTATTGAGGCCCCAATACAAAAAAAAAAAAGGATGTCCTTGATGAGACATAACTAAAGGTTTTCTTGACCCTATGTTTCTGCTTATTTCTCAGCCACTTAACAGAATGTTCCAGATGCATTTTATTGTTGCATCAGCACTTGTAGATTGCAAGACATAATGAGTCCTTACTCATCTGATATTGTTTCCATTCAGATGAAGTCAGATAATCATCAGAGTGAGTAGAAGAGAGAACTGTTGTAGAAAACGAACAATGGTAAAAGCAGAGTATTTTGAGGGTTCCTCCTAAGACCACTGAAATCCAGCTGTGTTGCTTGTACGAACTGACACAATGTCATAAGTTTGCTCCTCTTCAACATCACCTCCTAACACAAACCTTACATCCTTTTTTGACTTTGAGACACAAATCTCTCTTCCTTTGTTGTCTCGGCTACACTCACTACTTTCCCAATCACTTTGAACACATTGTCTCTCTCTCTCATCCAGCCCCTTGCTGTTATTGTTCTCAACTCTTCTTCGCTCTTGTATTCATCCCACATTAATGCTGCTGATACAAAATTCAAATGTTTTGCAAGTAACTTAAACTCTTTACAATAACTAGTTTCATCCCTGACAGACAGTCATTTCTTTTTTTTTTCTTGCCTCCAAACTCAACCTCGCTCCAACCATTGCAATCTCTGCCCCTATTAGATCGACTGACCCCTTACTTGTGCGAATGTGATGGGTTGAATTGGTTCTAAATCAGTAACCAGGAACATCAAGTATGATAGCGTCTATTCATAAAGCTACCCATTCACCCATACTATGCTCCACTGTTCCTATCTCCAAGTCTTTATATCACTTCAAGCCAGCTGATCTCTCATAACTGAGGCAGTTTCTATAATGTATGTGCTTAATTCATGATATACTTGAAACAGCTTATAAGCAAGTGACTGAAATATCCCTTTGGGCATGTCCCTCCATTGGAAATTTTCTCAAGTGTATCTTATGTATTAAGAATGCATACTTAATTGCAAATTAATACATTTGTGGCATGATCCCAAAAAGAAGTTTTAATTAACTAAAATTATGCTTACATTGAAAATTGGTTTTGCTTGTTACTGTATAACTTTTTTTTTTCTCAATTTATTTTAGTGACTGAAGCCGAAAGTAAATTGCTGTTGGAAGATGTGATGAATGGACCCGGGGCAGTGGAGCGATTAGTTAATCTCTGTACCATCATTAAACGAGAATATGAACAGTGCAAACGGAGCAGGAAATCTCAGCGCTCTGAACTGGAAAAGGTTTTGAAGCAATTGGCTTCAATGCGAGTGACCCTTGATGAGACGAAAACCCAAGAGAAGCTGCTTAGAGAACACTGCAAGAATTCTGAAAAAGAACTAACAAGATGTGAGGCTGAAATAGCAACCTTGAGAAAACACCTTGCCAAATCTGAGCCTAAAAAAAGACTCTTGACATCCGAACTGAATAATGAGATTATTCCAGAGTCTGAAAATTTTGAAGAGGTTCCACATTCATCTACTCCACCTCAATCATCTTCATTATCAATAGAGTTAAAAACCAAGAAGGCTGCTGTTGTTAGCAATTGCATTTCAAATGACTCACAACCTAATTTTTTTTGGAAAATTACATCTGCATGCCAAAAGAAACCAAAGTTGACCAGCAAGAGTTCATCCAATGTTATTCCTATTCCATCTTGCAATGGCTCACCACAGGTGCCAATTCTGCAGAATATTCGACGTGGTTATGACGGCTTAGGAGGCCATACTTCTTTCACTCAATCTCTTGGTCGGACTTCTATCTTGAAAAGGAAACAGTTAGATAATAATGTCAGTAATACAAAACACAAAATGTTCTCACCAAGAAATTAATTTTTTTTTTTCTACTTTTTTAAAAAATAGTTATCCAACATTTTCCACCTTCTTTTTTAAACTTTCTATTGTCTATTTTTTAAATTATCTAGGTTGTAAAAGAAAATTAAAATTTTATGCATTTTTTGTTAAGAGGAATTTTACTGCTTGTTTTTCTCAAGAACTGATTTTAATCTCTTTCATCATCATCATCATCATCATCATCATCATCGTTTAACGTCCGCTTTCCATGCTAGCATGGGTTGGACGATTTGACTGAGGACTGGTGCAACCGGATGGCTACACCAGGCTCCAATCTAATTAGGTTTAATAAATAAAATCAAAAAGTGCAAATTTTTTTATTGGTGCAGACAACACGTTACGAGTAACACAGTTATTTATCTAGCAACTATGCGATGCCTATAGTCTTGTGGAAACTTCATTTATAATCGCAAAGGAGATAAATATTTTGATATCAAGATAGGAAGATAAATAACTGAGCAGAAATACAGAATTCAATTGCAGCAGCTCTTTTATCTGTTTGAGTATAAATTTGTCCAAAAGTTTGTTGTAGAAATTGTCATTTAACGGCAGTGAGTTCTTCTTCTTCTTTCTCATTTCTTCTCTTCGACTGGTGGTTCTCGTCCAGACATCCAAACCTTGACTGACTCATAGCTTCTACCTTTGCATCTCTCTCTAATTCGCTAAATACACATGATGACATGCATCACGACAGTGTGTGTGTGTGCTTTTGTGTCTGTATTTGTCCCCCATCACTGCTTGACAACCGGTGTTGGTGTGTTTATGTCCCTGTAACTTAGAGGTTTGGCAAAAGAGACCAAAAGAATAAGTACTAGTTTTAAAAAATAAGTCCTGGGGTTGATTTCTTTGACTAAAACCCTTCTAGGCAGTGCTCCAGCATGGCCACAGTCAAATGACTGAAGCAAGTAAAAGAATCAACTGATTGCAGGAACACCTGGAGTTCTATTCATTGCAGTCCTTCCATTATCTTTCCCTCGATAAAACATATTCCTCATGTCTTGTACAGAGTAAGGTTATTGGCAGTTTGTGCTGTGGGAGGTTTGTCTTGGAGAAAGTGGAAGACTGTTAACCTTTTTGCTAAATTGGTAAACATGAATAGTAGCAGACTAAATACTTTGTGGAGATATTTAAATATATTCCTTTACGTTCTGTTTTCTAATCACGTTCTTATCCATTTTATAATGTGAGGCTTTAACGAAGAATACTTGTTCATTCATTTTATATCTACTTTTCCATGTTGGTATGAGTTGGGTGAAGACATTTTGATGTAGTATTTTGTAGCTGGATGCCCTTCTAATCACCAATCCCCATATGTTTTACAAATAAGAGGCATTTTTTCCACTGGATGTCGAAAGTTAAAAGCCCAAGAGCTACAGGACATATTACTCAGAGATGTGAACACACCATTGGAATGTAAGAGAGTCTAAATAGTGTGGAATGAGAGAGAGAAAGACTGTTTAAGGAGAGAATGCAACTTTACGGACATCCAGAGAGAGAGGCCAAGAGAGAAAGGTGATGTTATACACTAAAAATGGATTCAGAAAGAAAATGAAAGAGTGTAGATAGTGTATACACACTTATATATAGTAAATCGAAATATATAACTTTAGGAACGTCCAGACAGAAAGTTCAAGGAGAGAAGGTGGAAGAAAGAAAGAAGAAGAGTGGTGTCATTAATTGAATAAAAGGAGTCAAGGTAATGAATTTTAAGGACATTCAATCAAAAACGAGATAATGAACTTTAACGGGGTTCGAACGAAATAGTTATTTTAACTTTGTAGGGAAGAAATAAGGAGGTCTATAACAAGGTGAAAGAAAGAGAAAATGGTATCGTCAAGCGCTAAGATGACTCTAAATAGTGTACTTTAATTAGGTCCAAGAATCTAAATATATAACTAGGAACGTTCAGAAAGAGACAATGTTTAAGGATAGGATCGAAAAATATTTAATACTAGGAAAAGATCTATTCCATCTCAATCACAGATTTTTTAATTAATTTTTTTTAACTAAACAGATTGAAACTTCAAATACTGGTAGAATTTCTCACGTAGAACACGGTTTGCTCTGTACGTTTTTCGACAAAATTTCGCATTTTAGAAGTTATTTCGTGTTATAGTTGTCATATATGGGTAATTTCAACCAATCAATGACGTGTATTCGGTTGAAGAAAGCTACTGCTGTTTGCAATAGTAATCAAAGAGGAATAACTTCTGGGTCATCTCTAAAAACATTCAGACTAAACCGTGTTCTATGTGAGAAATTCTACTAGCATTCAAAATTTCAAATTAAAATTTTATTCCAATATGTATATAAATTTTAATTTCACATCTTATCTATGGGTCTTTTATATTGATGTAAATAAGTCTAAATGTACTTTACCATAGCATTTTAAATTAATGCCACTTCATTGTTTTTGTATACTGCCTTAATTGATTATTTACATTATTATACACTATTTCATTATTAATTTATAATTAGCCTTTATTTATTCACATATTAATTAAGCCAATATTGGTATCTCAAGTATTTCAAACTTAGCATATGTAAAACAATACTGATACATTATTTTGATTAATGAAAACTATGAATAACCATTTATTGTATCTGTACACAATATAGCAACTCTATTTTTATATACGTTTTGACCTAGCTGCTATATGATAAGACTTCCCTTGTTTCATTATAAACTGGTCTGCTAGTAGAGACCACCCACCCACCCACCTATAGTAGTTTATCACCAAACCCTAAGAAATGTTATATCATCCATGTTTATTGTCTATACTGTTTACCCCTGACTCTAAAAAGAAAATGCCATTGTCCTCTTAAACTTTGAATCTCTAGGTCTGATAAGATAGTCCAAAAAAACAAATAAAACCAGTGACAGTTAAAATCTGTTTCGAATTGTTTAGTAGCCTGTATGGTCTGGCTAAGTCAAATGGTTTTTTTTTGTATTCCTCCTTTCTACTTGAAGAGTTTAGATTTAATTATAAAAATATGTCCTTCTGTTCAAATGTAATTTCATTAAATTTCTATATCTTTGTGCAGCTGAAGATTGCTCTACATTTTATATTTGATGTAATTGCTCAATTAAATGGAGTTGCATGAAACAATCGTACTGCATTACCTCTGGATATACTTGTTGCTTATTTTGATTTT
>NC_069002.1:37531979-37533468 GCF_001194135.2 Octopus bimaculoides | reverse complement strand
TATATATATATATATATAGATAGATAGATAGATAGATAGATAGATGAATAGCTAAACTTGTGTATGTGTATATGCATCTGTGTATACGTATGTGTGTGGGTATATATAAGTGTACATAAATATGTGTGTAAAAACTAACACTTCCTTTTTCTAAGCTGAGATTCGAAACCGAATCTAAGGATTTTGCTTGTCTGATCCACAACTGACCAAACAGGATTGTTTACCTTCAACCTCAGCTGTGTCATTTAAGGTTTAAGTGGACAGGAGGTGACTTACATAGGTAGAAATTTCTCCTGTGGTATGTCTGTCCTAGCTGTCACAACCGTTATAAATATGGCAATCCGTCAAGGGACAGACAGTCACAGTCAGAGACAGATGGAGAGCACCAGTGAAACCGACAACAAAGAAGCAGATATTCAACATGAACGACAGTTGCTATCGCAGAACCTAAACAGACATCACTGAATGACCAACGCACACACAGACACAAAATATGTCCGGTTTAACCCTATCATATCAACATAGTATGTACCCTGTTAAATTCTTCGCCAGGTCGAAGCAGTTGGTAATGATGTGATATAATGAAATATTTGGTGTATACAACAAGTAAATGTGTCGTTTAAATAAATTATTTAAACTACAACCCGATGTTTTTCCATTGTTTTGCTTTGAAGTCATCTACATGCCTATTTCGTCTGCTACCTCAACATCTTTTGCTACACCTTTTTCCTCTAAGTGTGTATATAGAACAATAGATTTAAAGTTATGAATTTACAAAATTTCAGTTAGATTATTTACTTATTTATGATTAAGCTTGTAAAGATTTAGAAATTATAAATATTTTCATTTGATTTTTTTTTTGTCAAGTAGTTAAGAAGGTATGTTAATCTGATGAAGCATCATTATATAATTAAAAGGATCTGATTATTCTTGAAAAACTTTGTTGTATTAATAAAGAAGAAACAGCTGTAATTTATGAGATGTGTCATTTGTTTGTATAAAATATTTTAATCGAATTAAATTTATAATTGTTCAATTTATTGTTTTGTTTTTTTCCATTTCTGATTTATATTTATATATTAATAAACTGCATGTTTATTTTATTTACCTATAGAAGTAACATTGTTATTGATATAGGTAATATAAACCAGTAAATTCTTCGGATATTAAATATCCTTTAGGTGTATTTCACACCTAGCTAAACTGTTATTTGTATATATATATATATATATATATACATACATAGATACAGGGTGTCCAAAAAGTCATTGATGTGTTTCAATTATCAATAATGTCCTTAACTTTACAAATAAATGCATGCAATTTTGATATAATATAAAGGACATAATGGAAATTAAAATGCACAAGTCAAATTTTGAAACACCCCTACTGTGGGGGTGAAATTTCAGAGGCTTCCACCTCACCCCACCCCGTTTTTGGACCCCCAAAAGGGTTTTGTAGCATATTAGGTCACAGGAATTCATTCAGA
>NC_069002.1:37524726-37531918 GCF_001194135.2 Octopus bimaculoides | reverse complement strand
GAACCAAAATAAGGGATTTGCAGCATATTAGGAGGTCAGTGTACTTGATTCCACGCAAAAAATCTAAGTTTTTATTTTATTTTATTTTTTTTTTACTTAGTGAAAATCGTGCAGGCATTAATATTGAAATTTACCATAATTTTGTTATTATTTAGCCTCAAATCAACCCTGATACAGCAAACCTATCATCAAAGACATTCCAGCCTTCAGCAAACCGTCTTTTTAGGAATAATCTAGGACATTTATGTACATTGGGCGTGTAATTTAGGTAGGGAATACTTTGGCTGCTATTTTTAGCGGGTCGAGCGACCAGGTAGAGGCTCTTTCATTGGTTCGATTGCGTGATGAGATTTTTTTACACACATGTATGTATATATATCATTGGTATAATTTGGAGAGTAAGTCAAAAGCTGAGAGTTTCGTGTATTGGCATTTATCAAACACGAATTTGGCCATTGTCACTGCAACTTCTGCCTGTTATCAATGTGTGTGTATGTATGTATATATATATACAGAAAGAGAGAGAGATGGGTAGGTAGGTAGATAGATAGATAGACACATTCTCATATGTGTTGCTATAAAAACATCTCTGGTTATTAAAGAAGAGTTTTGTTAGGGGAGATTTTCAGTTTGAATTTTTCTTTTGACAAGACTCATCGTTTTGACAATGGACCCGGAAGTTATTCGCAAACAGCAGCAGTAATTTTCTTCAGCTGAATACGTCATTGATTGGTTAAAATTACCCAAATACGACAACTTTAACACAAAATAACTTCTAAAATACAAAATTTTGTCAAAAACGTTAAGAGTAAACCCTGTTCTATGCGACACATTCTACCAGTATCCGAAGTTTCAAAGTGTTTAGTTATAAAAAAAAAATCTGTCCGTCAAATTGAATAGCTCCCTAAATTCATTGAAATTAACTTTATGAAAATATTTATTTAAATTACTCACTTCGAAGACAGTTTCCATTAATTACCGGGAAATCTGGTTGCTATTTCTAGCAATTTGAGCGACCTTCGGTTTCTTTGAATTATGTGCCCTTTAGTCGACCGATGTTATTGACAGTCGCCACCAGAAGTCCTGTTGTTCGGTTGCAATTAATCGTCGGACGAAGATTCTGCTCGCAACAACAACGGGGTTTTTTTTGGTTCTTTTCACCTCTGGACAGGAAAACAAACAAGGAAAACAGGAACAACACATTTTGGAAGGTTTCTTTTTACCCTTAATAATACTTATAATCCGTATTTTGTTCCGAGAGACCAGGAAAAAATTTTGACGTTTCTATCTCACATGTGTCTTCGCTTTCGCTACTTTCATTTTGTTGATATTAATTGCTATTAATTGATATAAATTGAGATAAATTGATATCTGAATATATTATTGTCATTTTAAATATTTGTGTGACTTTAAAAAACTGTACATGAACTCTATCACATCTTGGTGTGTGCTTCTATAACAATTTTCTTTGATATTCGATCGTTTTACTCATTCATCTATCGTCACCAGTCTCTTCATTAAAAAGCAGCAATAACGAAACTACTACAACTAATAATAATAATAATAGTAATAATATATTTATTTATTTCTTTACTTTGCATCCCGAATCAACGATGATTGTGGAATGGAGCCGGATCCTCGTTAATTGGATGCAAGACACTGTGCGATGGATATACCTGCAACTGAAGTACACCATTTCCAAGATTCTAATTTCCATCACCATCTTCATAGCTCTTCTATGGGTAGCCCTGTTCGTCTATGGCAGCTTCTATTACGTCTACATGCCGAGTGTGTCGCACGAACGTCCCTGTAACTTTGTGTTTGATGTGTGCGACAACGGCGTCGGCGTGTGTTCGTTTCCCAAGGCCCGTGTCGATCTTACGGACGAAAGCAATCGTTACGTGCTCTCCTCCGGTCAGGCCTACAAAATTATGTTGGTTCTCGAAATCCCCGAATCCACAGTCAACCAGAAGACTGGTATGTTTTTGGTGAAAGCCCATTTCTACAACCAGTCCAATCACTATATACAATCGGCAGCGAAGACAACTATGTTACGGTATAGGTCGAGTTTATTGCACACCATGTCGACTCTCTTCTATCTGCCGTTCCTCATCACCGGGGCCAACGAAGAAAAGCAAATTTTACACGTTGAACTGTTCTCCAAGTATACAGAAGACCCGTACAACCGCGCAGTGGGAGTAGATTTCTTAATATTACATCGACACGTCCAACTGTATTCGGCTGTTGTGAAGATATACGCCCATTTCACGGGTTTGCGTTATCTCATGTTCAACTGGCCTGTAAGTTGTGCCGTGGCCGGCACAGGAATCATATTGACTCTCCTAATATTGTGCGCACTCTTCGCCTGGTATAATTACTTCAACAGTGGTTACATATTGCAACCGAGTAGCCACAGGATGTTGCTTGAAGAGCGCCGACGACACATGCACGCTCGGCTTCTCCTCGAGGGCCGCCCCACACCGAATCCTCATACGTCGGTTCCGAACATCGATACGTCTCAGCGAGCATTTCAAGTCAGTTCTGTTGAATTGTCGACAGTTAGCAGAGATTTGTCTGAGACTGTCCATCGTGAACTTCCTCCATCTGCTGAGTCTATTGGTTCCACTGTAACAACTTTGTCTCTCCATAATGTATCGTCATCGTCTACAACTGGCTCCGCCGACGAATGCACCACCACCATCCATTCCAACTCTTCAAACGACTTGGCAGATGAAAATACTTCTTGCTTCGGCAATTCAGACCCTCAGAAAAATGCTCGTTCCTCGAACGAAGGTGATTTTGAACTTCGACAAAGACATACAGCTTCGTCTCCTTATTCTTCCAGTTGATCTGGAGTTGGAAGGGGATATGGAGAAAAACAGTAAGAAACAAGAAGAGTAAAAATAGAAAAAATCTCCCTGGAAAAGACTGACAAAGGGGAAAATTTCACACTTTCCTTTTGTTTTAGGAAGTTTGAAAATTGCCTTTTTGGTTCAAAGAAGCCGAAAAAAATTGAACATTAAAAATAATTATCGAAAATTCCAGCTGGAAAGCAAAACATTACAAAGATCTGGTTATTTATTTTATTATAGATTTATGTTTATAGTTTGTTTTCCTTTCTTCTTACCTTGTTTCTGTTGCTCTTTTCATAAACACATTTATTGTGGTTTAAAACTGACGAACAAAACGGGTGATGCTAGTTGAGCTGGCGATTAATTCAGTTGATTAAAACCATTTAACTTTTATGATGGTTTGGGGGGGGGATGCTTGAACGGCGGCACAATACCCCTATTTCCTACACCTGTCATGAATGAAACAACAAATTAATCTTATCTTCGCATAGGTATTTTGTGTTTTTAATACGCGTATTTGAAACAATTTTGTCAACAAACGGTTATGTTCGAATTGACATATAAAAAAAACCCCTCATCTATAATTTTTATCGGGTGACACATTTTTCTGTCTCCAACGGTAGAAAAATGTGTGAAGGTTGTTTAGTTGGGTGGGGAATAAATATTCTTCTACTTCTCTCATAATTCCATTCGCATCTTCAATGCCTTACGGGAATATGTTAGCTTTTTGTCTGCTTCTTTCTACGTCTTTTGTTGTCAAGCCTTGGATGGAAGATCGAACTCGATATATATTTCACGGATCCAGTTTGTGTTTTAGCTACCTCTTGCACTTTAGTCAGTGTTTAGCTGCAAGGTCACATGCTTCTGACACAGTTTTCAGATTCTCTTACTGTAAATCAAAATATATAACAACTGTTTTTAACTTAAAAGACTTTATGCTTTAAGACACCAATGTTACCAGCTGAAGAATTGGGTGTCGGTTTCGATCTCAGTTTGAATCCTTTCACTTTTTTAAGGCATCAATACCACTTTCACACCTTTCATTTTCCACCAAACAAACATTATCAGAATTGTTGTCTCCATTTATTTATTTGATCCTTGTAGATATATTGTCTTAATCGATTTTGACATCTTTCCCGGTTTTAGTTATCTTCCTTTAAATTTCTTTTCTTCAATCGATGCATGTCTTGTTTTTGTTGTTTAATCTACCTCTGGGACAATTCTGATCCTCTAACAGACGATCAAACTCATTGCAGCCAATACCAGCTTATCCTTTATTCCTTCTTTCAGACGTATATCCTTCTTTCAGACGTATTTCGCTCTACATTAAGTAATGTGTCCTATTTTTAGAAAACAGATTTGATTGCTGCTATCACAATGACAGTGTCATCACGAATGTGTGTGCGTGCGTGTTACAGGTTGTCTGTTCATATCAGAGAATACATGTCACAGGTTGCACTCTCTCTCTCTCTCTCTCTCTCTCTCTCTCTCTATCTATCTATCTATCTATCTATCTATCTATCTACATATATATATATATATATATATATAAACAATCTTGTTTTAGTCATTTGACTGCGGCCATACTGGGGTTTCGCTTTAAAGAATTTTTTTTTTTGTATAAATCAACCCCAGTACGTATTGTTTTTTTAAGCCAAGTACTTATATTATCAGTCTTTTGCCAAACAACTAAGTTACGGGGACGTAAACACATCAACACCAGTTGCCAACTGGTTGGGGGGGACACAAACACATGCATACATATATGTCTATATATTTATATATATAACGAGCTTCTTTCAGTTTCCATCAATGAAATCATCCAGGATCTATTTCAAAACGGGGGCACCAGTTTTCCTTTATGTTTTATGTAGTGTTTTTGGTACCGAAAGAGATCCGAAATCCACTTGCAAGACTTTGGCTGGCCAAAGGCTATAGTAGAAGACACTTGCCCAAAGTGCCATGCAGTGAGTCTGAACCTGGAACCATGTAGTTGTGAAGCAAGCTTCTTACCACACAGCCATGCCTGCACTTATATATATATTTAATAGACGTTTGGTAAAAATGTCCTTCTTACAGCTGCTGACCCAATATGAAGGACAGTGTCACTTGCAAGCCATGCA
This sequence comes from Octopus bimaculoides, assembly GCF_001194135.2. Lineage (NCBI taxonomy): Eukaryota > Metazoa > Mollusca > Cephalopoda > Octopoda > Octopodidae > Octopus > Octopus bimaculoides. The sequence goes on along the minus strand of NC_069002.1, from coordinate 37,526,943 downwards.
AGGGCCTACCCCTAATTATAACTGCTGAGATCCTGAGGCTTTCCCACTCAATCGGGTATACTTGATAAATTGTTGGTATATGTAAAGACAATTTTAGCCATATATGGGATCTGAAAACAAACTGCACATTGATTGTATAATCAAGAGGAGCATCCTGAAGAAATCCTTGCTATATGTAAATGTATCAAAGCAATGTGTAGCTGAAAGATTCCATTCTTTTTAGATTCAAGAATTCTACTACACTACTTAATTCTAGATCCAAAATTTTTAGCAAAGGCAAGCATATGGACAAATTTCTTTTGCTGAACTGGTGGATGCTAAATACTCTCTCCAGATTAATAAAAACTGTCTCACAGACTTTGGCCTCCACTCATTTGAATTTGTCTACACCAGCAATACAAATGATTTTGGTGGACAGAGGGCAGAGGAGATGCAGCTCCTGGTTTTTTTACTTTTTTTTTTATTTATCTTTCGATTTCTTGTTCTGCCTTTTCTCATTCCACTTTTTTCATTCATCTTCGTCTCACCTTTTCTTGTGTTTTCTCATAGACTAGCATCCTTTCTCAATTTTTCAGTTAAGACCTGCCATGTGTATTGAAACTGTAAGGATTGCTTGCAGACATAAAGCATGATATATAAATCTGCCAAATTATTGTCTCCACAACATGAAATTTTTAGTAGCTAATATATAAATACTGTGTATATTCAATGATATTTATCTCTCACTAGATGGAGTACATTTTTGCTGATCTTACTAATAAAGGAACAGTAAACTATATATATATATATATAAGGTTTTGAGAAAGACATACGATCATATTTCCTCACAGAGATTTTTATCTGAGGCCTGATGATTATGGTGTTAATGATCTACTGAGTAAAAAATAAATTGTCCCCACCATCATCATCAAATTAAATCGATTACTCTACTTCTCTACTCCAATGTATATTCTTGTGCTTATATTATTAATCATTGTTATTTTATTGAAAGCAGTGGATGTTAGAATCTGTAGAGTTCCAAATAAAACATGTTTAGTTTGCATGGCTTCACTGGTTGGAATAGATTATATCAGCCACTTCCTCCTCCTTCCTCCTAAGAAGTTTTTTGTGTGTGTGTTTGTCTATATCAGAAATTAAATTTAGATGTGAGTTGGTTTAACTATACACCAATTCACAGAACTACATTCACATCATTATCATCCTATTATCACTATCATTATCTGTGTGGTTGAGGAGAATGCTTGAAATAGCAGCCAGATCTTCTTCAAATCATCTTTTCTATGCAGTCTTGGAAAAGAGCTGTTGGATAATGTCATCTTTATTCCCCTGTATGTAGGGTAAAAGGCTGCAAGAAATAGCATCTCTTAAATCACACCCTACAATCTTTAAAAAGGACACACTGGATAATATAGTCTCAGATCCCCTGTATGTTCAAAAATTGCAAGATAGCCATGGCTGGAATGTTTTTGGTCATAGATCTGACTTAATGAGGACTGACATAGAGTTAAAAAATATCCATGAAAGCAACCAGAATTACAGTATTAAAGACAATGTAAATCATTGTCAAAATTGCATGGAAAGGGTAAAAATGATAGCACGTATTACTCTCCCCTTCTCACACTCTTCATAGTGTAGATGGCACCACAGTGTGGCATAAATTTCTCTTTATCGAGCTTTCAATATCCTTATCGAAGTGGATCTTTTTCTCTAAGACTGCTAACAATGCTCGGTAAATGCATGAAATCATAAGATCCCATTCTCAATATTCTTGTTAAAAAGGCGGTGAGCTGGCAAAAATGTTAGCATGCCAGGTGAAATGTTTCGTGGTATTTTGTTTGTCTTTACATTCTGAGTTCAGATTCCACGAAGGTCGACTTTGCCTTTCATCCTTTCAGGGTCAATAAATTAAGTACCAGTTGCGTACTGGGGTTGATCTAATCGACTGGGCCCCCTTCCAAAAAATTTCGGGCCTTGTGCCTAAAGTAGAAAAGAATATTCTTGTTAAAAAGACAAAAAAATCTTGGGATTATTTACATTTGTTTTTCAAAATGTTGGAATTTAAAGAAATATTTCATTTTACATTCCTGTCTATTTTATTGAAACCTGATAAAATGTTTTTTTTTTCATTTAATAATTTTGTTACATATTTTCACTATTATTTCATCTTCATTTGACTGACATCACTTTCTTATATATATATATATATATACACACACA